>NW_020955194.1:840634-898855 GCF_003031625.1 Empidonax traillii | reverse complement strand
GCAATGTTTCTGACAACTCAGGGTGCAAGTCAAGTTTTCCTTGCAGCTGGCAGAACTATAGTTGGCATTGGAGTTATATTTCTGGGAGATTTTTGAACACAGGGCATGACCCTGTAGGAATCTAATGCTCCTTTCTGCTAGGTTCCAGAGTAGAACCTATAAGAGCTCCTACTGTCTCCTATAGCAAAATTTATATTCTTTTATGGATAGATTTTGTTTGTTTGAGATGAGGAAACAATTTTTCTTGACAAGAAAGGCCACAACAACATGTGAGGATGGGAATGGAATTTCCCTGGGGTTCCCATGTTGTGTTGCATCTCTATTACTCTGTAAGTCCCCTGCTGGGAAAGTGAGGGGTGGGGAGGAGAAATTAAAAGCTTTAAGGCTAAAAGGTTTTCCTGGAAAGGTCTCCTCAACAAGACAGGCTGGGAAAGAGCTGTGCCAAGCTACAGAGTCAGGGGTCAGCATTTCATTTGTCACTAAGCCTCATTTAAGTCCCCCTGCTATAACACATTTCACTGCGTCCTCCCCCATTTCTTCACTCACCACAGAGGAATGAAGCAGAAAAGAGTGTGTTGATTTGTACTAGAGCTGTCATCCATCCAATAAGTATGCTCTGGGGAAGCTTAATTCCATAAACATTGCTTCAGCCCACATTTGGGATCTATTAATGTCAAGGAAAGCAGCAGCGCCTTGCTGAGCACAAGCCCCTTTTATGACACCAGGATACTGCAGCACAAGTGCCTGGATGAAGCCTTAATATTCTTAAACCAAAAAGCAAAGTACCAAATTAAAGAGCTAGCAGGGTTGTATGGTAAGGTCTGTCTGGGGGATCTTTGAATTTCCTCCTGGGAAACTTCTGTCCTTGAAGACTGTCCTCCACACAATTAATTTCACCCTTCTAAAGCCTCACTGCACCTGCAGTTTTCATGGTGGTCATGGAACGAAACCACTGTATTACAGGTGTTTTCCAAATACTGCTCTCACAGCTGAAGTTGTGATGAACTCAGGTGAACTCAGCTCAGATATAAAGTGACATGCACAAGCTGGTCTAAGTCCATGCAGCTCTGCTGGCTTGGTACAGTTGCAAGTGTCCCTGCCTCAGTCCAACTACAGACGTGCTCCACACATCTGAGAAAGCAAGAGAAGGATATAAATTCGATAGCCTTGATTAAAATTCAGTTTTATTGTCTTGGTTCCCATTTTCCCTTAATGTTATTTTGTATTGAGTGAGGCATGAACAAGTTTCCACCCAGAAATAGCCTTCGTGTCAAGGGGACATTTACATCTACAGGGGATGTAAATGTGCTACTTCAGTTCCAATCCCCCTTGCATTTGCAGCCCATGGTGCACGATATTTTGGGATGAAGCAGCTGTAAGAAACAGAGCTCAGTGAGTTAACACCAGTCATGGCAAAGGTCACCATTGACTCACTACCAGCAAGGTGCAGGTCAGAGACATCCCATGTCTTACCCTGTACAGGGAAGGGCAAATATTTCATCCTGGGTGGCTCCAGAACCTGGGGGGCTGCAAGGCTCAGACATTTTGCCATCCCTGAATGACTGCTTAGAAATAGGGTTGCTTCAGTTTCTAAAACCTGTGATCTGCTTCAGAGCTGCTCTAAGGTGTTCACTGTCCTTCAGCTACCAGTTGAACCTTAACTCGCAAATGACTGTTTACAGCTCAAATGAAGGATTATAAAAACAACATGTAATACTCTTATTCAGGCCTCTAAATAAACAGTCCTAGAAGTGCCAAGGTCAGCTCTGAGGTCCTCAAAGTCTGAGGCATTGTAAAGAGACAAATTTAACAAGGCCATCTGGTCACAGGACAGGAATGTGAGGGCTTTGAACTACAAGCATGAAATCATCTAAAGAAGATTTCCATGAGTGCTCTGAGGAAGTGCTTTAAAACTAGGTCATGTAAACTTAACATATTTTGAGTGCTTCCTACAAATGATTTCTCCCCTGGGTTGAACCCGTAGGCTACTACCTTGTTCAACAACTATCAGTTAAAGCACAGGACAAATCACACCTAATAATTACTAGTTAACTTTCCACAAAAGTGTCAGCAAGGGGAGAAAGAAAGGATCTTGTTCCATTACATATTCTCACGAACAATGGACCATTGTGTCTGCAAAAAAGGGCAGCTGTAACGTTTAATGCCATTCAACAGCGCTCTAAAGATCCAAACAAAATATTTTGTTTGCCTGCATTCTAATGAGTCCCCAAGATGTTTGGCAGCTGCCAGTAAACTATGCACAATGATGACATCCCAAGGACAATTAGCACTTTGTACTTTCTCATCTGAGGGCATTACATCCATTTTCCTTTGAGGGTCAGGGATGCAGTAAGGTTGCACAGCAAGTCCCATTGAACACTCCTCCTCCCAGCATTGCCCCAGCTGAAGTTTCAAGATGCAGTCTGGGTAAGCAGCAGGTAATTGCCACACTCCCATCAGAGCTCAATCAACTCAACTTCTCACTGAATGCATCAGCTCTTTTTACCAGTAAGCAAATACAAATTGGAGAAGGAATCCTGCCTTTCCAAATCAGAAAGTTTCTATACAGTTTTCACTCCAAGCTTAGTCATTTCTGAGGCCCCAAGTCTTGTCATCTGTTACCACAAACACTCAGAACACTCAAGCTTTGGGCACATTGAAAAGATGGGTTTCCGTGAAGTTTTAGTGCCAAGAGAGGATGTGAATTCAGACAGTCCAGCTGTGGGAACAGGGAGTCTTCCCAGCAACAGGAAGACTCACTCAGTTGCTACATCTGTCTAGACTAAAACCAGCACATTGCAATGACAAAAATCCTCCCAGATACAGCTTTGTTAGACATCTCCCTGGAAGGGTCTACTTCCCTAGATTCTGATGGCAAAGCAGAAAATCCACTGTTTTATCTAGCAGCAGCAGCTGTAGTGGAAAAACACTCACAAGTACTTTGAGACATGCAAGTATGGACATTCTTTTCATCCTAACAAAACATCCACAGCGTTCTACAAGATGCCAGAGAATATCGCCAGATATGGTCCTGCCCCTGGACTTGCACATGGATAAAGTGTTTGGCCTATGATTTTAAACATATTTTCCGCAAGAACTGAATAAAGGGAGGTAGTATTATTTTTAAAAAGTGTATTAGGAGTTCTTAGAGAAACCCAAAGACAATCAGTGATCTCTCACACATTCAGAAACAGTTCCTTCACCTGGTATTTTACATGTCTTGCTCTCACTTACAGAAAACAGGGCTGTTCACTGGTGTTTACAGTTCTCAATGTGTATGATATGACAGAAAGCCAAGATCTTGTCTCTGATTTGGGTATATATACACCTTAAGAGATCACTAAAGCAGAGACTGTCAGAAGAGCTTGAGTGTAAACAGTTCAAGAATTATCACAACTGTAATTCTCAAAGTTTGTGTCATGACTGTAGAATACGTGAACAGAGAAATGTTTGAGAAGCCTGGCCTTGCCTCTGCACAGTCATAACCATCTTCTGAGTTCTGGATGGCCTCACAAGTTACCTTGGTTCTCTGAAATTCCTGGAGAAGGTACACAAAGATTCAAAGCTGTAAGGTGATGTTAGAGATTTACACACACACCTTGATTTTTGATATGGCTGGAACAATTGACACATCTTTGTGCCCTTTATACTGCAAGGCACATCCTGCAGCCAAGGAGCAATTTGCTCCTGTACAACACACACGCACTTAATAGCGCTTTCAAAAAATCAGTGGCACAGACCTACTCACTCCAACACTCCAACCCACTTCTTCCTGGATTTCCAAAGAACAGTTATTATCTGTGTGATGCAAAACCCCATGACTTGTGCACAGCTCCAGCCAAGGATTTGCAAGGTGCCAAAACAGATGTGCCACAGGCACTTGCTGCCGTGCAAGAAGAGCTTTGTGTCAGAGGCACCGTAGCGACCAAGCAGGCTCCTCCAGCTACCCAGAGCTCATAACAGTGGAGCTACTACCTGTTCCACCCTTGTAGAAGCAGCTAGGATCATCCTAGGGAAAAATTCCTGGTGAGAGACAGCATCAGAATGTATTTTACAGGGTGTTAACCGATGGAAAGGAAAGAGCAGGCATTCCAGGGAGATAAGCGTGTGTGTTGGGAGCAGGGAGATGTCATACGAGGGATGCTTCTACTAGAGCACTGTCAAGACTTCTCAACAGCACTGGTCAAATTAAACGTTGCTGTTTTGGAAAGGGCACAGTCACCTGGGGAAAGGTCAGTGCAATGCTCTGGTGAATTTGCAAGCCTTATTGTGGCTGTGCACTTCACACCCTCAACTTCCACTTCAGGGCTAGTTGAAAACAAACTGTAAAACTAAGTTCACCTAAACTTTCACAGGGGGTTTCCTATCTTGAAAGTGTAGAACCACAAAGAGGCCAGGCTGATACTTCACAGCATGAAATCTTGCGGTTTTGCACAAGATGCTCCTCTCTCTTTTCAAGTCATTACTTCCCAACACGCTCAAAACAGCAAAGGCATACAAAAGTTCTGTTTGGGATCTCTGGCGATGAGAAAGAATAAGTTTGGTGCACTCTGAGTTACAGAAAAGAGATGCCAGCAGCTACCCTGGTGTAGATGCAGCCTGGCAACATAGCCAGCAAGTTCCCTTTATAGAAGAGTTGTGCAAAGTTGATCCAGTGACTCACTGCTAAGGTACTTTGTTTCTGCCCAGGGCCATATTTAGAGTGACCTCCACCAAAGCCCTTTGGGATGACCTTGTTGTCCTCTATCAAGTGACCACCAGATGCTATTGCAACAGAGGACATCTGGGCAGCATTTATGAGCCTGACAACATCTGGTTGCTTTCCAGTATTAAACCTCCAGCCCACATTCAGCTGTGTCCTACTTTCAAATGGCAAGTATTGTGCTCTCTGGTATTCAACACAGTAACTGGTGAAATGGTTATGTGGCTACAACTGGGCTAAGTTCCCTTTGTGGAAAGGAGACAATTCACTAACAGAGCTCCACTATAACTGAACTATTTCACTTTGGAAGAGTAAACTAAAGACATGTTCCCCACATACACCTAAAGGAGAGAGCAGTCAGCATGGGGAAATTAACTGTAGACACAGATGGCTGCAGGAAGAACAGGGTAATGTTGTGAGGAAAGAGTAGAGGGGAGGATGCCACCTCTTCCTTTCGCCATGGTTCTGATTAGAAATATCTCTAGGAGGCAAACAAAAGCGGTCTTTCAGAGTGCTTTAAAAGAACAGAGTTCGCTGTGCTTCCAAACCCCAAGCTTTTTCCTTTGAAAAGCAGCCAGCACCTCCCTGTGTGGTCATGATTGTAGACTGGGGGGAAAAATGCAATGCTATTGCACTAATGACAGAAATTTCTGGTGGGACAAGAATGAGACAAGATCCAATCATGCACACAGTGCTTGAGATGGGTGCTTCAGAGAGAAAACTATTTGGCTGAACTAAATCTGAACCAAACATTAAGATCTGAAAGCTTTAAGAAGGCTGAGAAACATTCCAGAGTAGAGGGCCTGCAGGAAGTGCTTATGATCCCCACTCTTCCTTTTACAACTTACACAAATTGACTGTTCAAGGTCTTTCCTTCAGACAATAAACACATGAACCTCAGCTATCAAGTCAATATTCTACAGTCTTCCAGCACCTGGGCAAAATAACTGGTATATATTGTATGCACATCCCATTGACTCTATGTATGGCTGTTCTCTGCTTGGAACAATTATTTACAGCTTAGTAAACCAAGCATGAAGTGCTGACAGGAGCTTTTAGGGGCTTCTGTTTAGGATCCTATTTGTGTCCATCTTTGATGGACAGAACTTAACTGGATGTTAACATTCCCAAGGGTGCAACACAGCCATGCAACCAGAAACTTTTTGCTCTGATAGCAGAGCAGTTACCTTTAAAAGACTGTGTAGGCTTCAGCTTAGTAAATGTTTTCAAAAAACAGTGGTTGGGAAGGCAATTTCCTTTGGGAGGAGGGGTCAGGTTTAAGCCTGCAATATTTGGCAACTCTGTCTCATTTTTGTCAGTGGTTCATGAATCCTTGAACCATTAGGACTTCATCTTTTTACTGTACAAGGTATTCCATGAGTACCTTGTGCTTTACCCTGTGCAACTATGGCCAAGATGGGCTCCTGGAGAAGGAAATGGCTTTTCCTTGTCTTAGTTATTTACATTCACTGTGTTTGTCTGTTATTCCCTTGCATAGTGAAAGGTGCCACCAGAACCTGTGGGAATATCAGAGATATTTTGTTAGAACACCAAAGGTACTGGGTAAATGCTGTGAATTACTCGGAAGAAGTTGTTCCATGAACAGTTCCTCCATCCTCAAAAAGTTCTCACAAGTTGTAGCTGCAGGTCTGTTTACAAGAATTCAAAGAAAACAAACCACAAATAAAACCCAGACACCTTCACTTTTGATTTAACAGAGCAATGCTCCTAGAGAGACCAGCCCAGGCAGAGACCAGCTCCTTTTGTTTCAGTAGCTCTGACATCAGTAAACCCATTAAAACCCATTTATTGGTCCCCAGGATTTGTTCCAGGTTTATAAGGTCTTTATGATGAACAGTTCCTTATATACCTGTTCAAACAACCACATTATGTAGCCGAATAGAAAAACCCAGAAGGTGACTCAGATGGTTTCTCTGGCTCAGAGGAGCCATTATCAGAGTTTATCTTTCAGGTGTGCAAACCCTCAGCAAGGGGCCTGGCACAGGACTCTCAGTTCAGTCACCAGTGAACATCATTCTCTAAGGAAGAGCCAAGACAAGTTACACCAGTCTTGGTTAATCTCAGTTTCATTTTCTCCTCTCATTCTAGCATCCCAAGCTTCCATTTTCAGACCCACCATTCCCAGTGTTTCCCTGTCCAACATGGCAACTACAATAACATAGGCTAATAATTAACCTCATTTACCTGTGAGGCTCATCAATACTTAACTGCTTCCTAGAGAACAAAAATAAACATTTTCTGAACTTGATCCAACTCTTTTCCTTTTCTCACACCTGTTAGGAAACAAAAAATCCAGCTGATTGTAGCATCACAAGTTAGGGGTGAGATGCATTGTCCTAATAGGTCTGATAGAGGAAAAAATAAACTGACTGTGGAGTCTTGGTGGAATTGTATGTATGTATCACTGACAATAGCATCGTCTCAAAGGTTCTATGCTGTGCAAATTAAAAATAGCTAAGAGGAGAGAGGAGTCACAATCCAGAAGAGAAACTGGTAGTCCTTTAGCCTGTTGCTGGCAAAAATAAGCACCTGGAGGTCAGGACTTTCCCTGCTCTCACAGTATTCGGTTGGAAAGTAATTTTGGAGAATAGAAATTCTCTGGCATTAGTATGACACACTTCCTCCTAGACAACGCATCAAACAAAACTAATAGAGGCATTTTATTGACTACTCTGTCAGCTCAGAGCAGTCTCTTGAGCCTGAAATAGTTTCCCTTCTGCTTCCTAGGAAATTCCCCAAGAATTTCCCTTTCTCCCTCTCCCTTGTGATCAGACTACATCCACCACACAAACACAAAACTTCCGAGGGAGGGAGTTTTCCTCTTTCCTTCTTGGGACTGATAACATTTACCAAGGGGGTTTTGCAGTCCTGGCTTGGTGTGAAAGGTAACTGCTGACTGAAGAGAAAACAACAAACTTGTAAAATGGATAATGCACTGGAGCTTTACAATACAAGTAGCTCAGTACTGTTCATAGGACGGTCTGGGTTTAAAGGGACTGTAAAAGATCATCTAATTCCAAACCCCCTGCCTTGGGCAAGGACACCTTCCCTAAACCAGGTTGCTCAGAGTTCTGTCCATCCTGTTCATCATAAACCCAACCATTTGGGTTCTCGCTCAGTGTTCAGTAATTCAACTACTGTAGAGTTGTATCCTCCCTAAGTTTTATGGCACCTCAGCTGCACTCTGTCAGGGGTCTGTATGGATGGGAGAGCGAACAGAGATAAAAGGAATCACATTTATGAGTTTTTTAGAGACTCACCAGCTGTCAGCAGCGGAAGAAGTCAAGGCTGCTGAGATACCCGAGGTGCTGGGCAGAGAGCCCAGGTCAGACAACACGCCTGCTTCAGCGTTTGCAGGACAGCAGACCCAGCTGGAGATGCAGGCAAAACAGTCTCACTTCAATGCCAGAGCCTGGATGAACTAGAGGGGCTGGTGTCTGCCTGGAGCTGGGAAGCAAGAGGCAGCTCTGCTCCTTCAGTGCTCATCCCTCTGCAGCAAGAGGGAGCACCCTCTGTCACCTCTCTGGCAGCCACTAGCCCTGCTCTGTCCTTTCCATGATTTCTACCAGCAATAACCTCTTTACTCTGTTTTTCCAAGAAGCCTGAACCAGCCTTGTACATGTCTAGCTGTGCATGTGCCACAGAGTCCTTGTCCCTCTGCGGGAGCTCAGTAACAAAGGAAGAGCTCAATTAATCATGATACGTCAATTTTAGATGCAAGTTCAAGAGTTTTGCCCATTGAATGAAGAAGCTGCTGCAAACTATTTGCAGAAATTTAAACTAGGCAGAGACATTTTGGTGCAGGGAGGTTTCTACAAGTAGCAGACTAACAATAGGGTTAGGCTGCTATCCTCATCTTCAATGAGAAAGAATTATTTCACATAGAGAATCTCTAATCCAGATGGCACAAAACCCTTTAAGGCAATTATTAACTATAGTGGGAGGAAAAGGCCACAACACAGACATGGGAGAGCATGGAGAAATACCTGTCAACCACACCCATACTGTGCAAAAATTTCCCATACATTTAAATCCATTTTGATTCATCATGTCTGTATCTGGTTTATGAGGAGCTATACTAAGGGATTCATATCCCTTGACACACTGGCTAAAGAAAAAAAAAATAATTAATGTGTAGGTACCTGAGAGAGGCAGGGGAAGGGCAGCAAAGCAGCTGTAATCTCTTGAAAGAACAAATCTTTATCCCTGAGAAGAATAATTTATTCATTTTGTTGGAACTGACAGATAAAGAGCAGTGGAAACTCTCAGAAGAGCAAAAAGGAATCGAGAAAAAAGAAGAACTTCTGGGAGAGCTGTCAGAAAGGCTTTGCAAAAAGGAACAACGACTTTTTGGTTTCATTCCAGAAGTTTCACAAAAGGGCATGAGTTTCACAAAAGGGCACACCACTAGTCACAGGGATTAAGTCTCACCCACGAGCACAAGACCAGGTAAAGGGTGGGGATAACATCATGTGCTGCCAAGCTGTACTTCCTGGGCTGTCGCCCAGACAGTGTCAGGCATGCAGCATTCCAACCCAGGAATCCTTAGATGTGCAAGACAGGGATAGGTGGGGCTGGGAACACTTGCTGGGGA
This sequence comes from Empidonax traillii, assembly GCF_003031625.1. Taxonomy (NCBI): domain Eukaryota; kingdom Metazoa; phylum Chordata; class Aves; order Passeriformes; family Tyrannidae; genus Empidonax; species Empidonax traillii. Next base: position 889,538 of record NW_020955194.1, on the reverse strand, counting down.
TTTAGAGGTGAGAAATTGCTCCCCGTGCCAAGAGCCTTTCCGACAGGAAGGATGCAAACCATAGGCAGTGCCCTGCCCTACAGCAGCAGCGCTCTCTTGAAAAGCCAGCTGTTCAATCTAGCACAAAAGTTATCTAGCACAGAGAATAAAGCACATTTTAAGACCACTGGATGAGAGCCCACTACTGAAAATTGCACACAGATGTCATGTAAAACTGCCTAACACCGACCCCACAGGCAGCAGTGACAGTGCCCCTCTGGGATCTGTGTGCAGACATCCTTCTAGCTCTTGGACTGACCTCTGCCCAAGGGAATCAAGCAGAGAACAAACACAAAATTTCTCAGAAGTGGCAGCTGGAAATACGAATGTCATGGATCTTGACCGTCTGAAAATTCAGTCAGACCAGACTTAACATGAAACACCCAGAAGGCTGCGGCATCATTTGCCCAGTGTTGAATTCTGCTCACTTGCATACCAAGAGCGTGCTTCCTTCCCTCCGAAACTTGAAATGAAACGTGCCACTTTTAGCATCAGCCCCCCCTGAGCCACAAAACCCTTCCCATTTCACAAAGCCACAAACTACTGCAGTTTAGTCTGAAACCTATTTAAAAAGGTTATTCTGAAACCAAGTCTAGCTTCCCGAGCCTTCCAGTTTACCAAGCGTGCTAGGTCACACACAGCCCCTTTTTGGCCAGACACATCTAGAATTTTGCTATTTTCCTTCAAAACTTGGGAGAGATGTTCATGTTTAAATCCTGGAAACTGATCCAGTATAAACTGTAATTTCTGTTTCTCCCATATATTTTATTCCTATACATTGGGATAAATTCCTCCTTACTAAAACTATTTACTAAAAGCCAGGGTAGGGTGTGTAAGTTCCTGCTGCAGCACCTCTGCGTGGTACAGTGAGGCAAACAAAGGGCAACAGAGTGATAAAGGGTCTGGAGCACAGGTCTGATGAGCAGCTGAGGAAGCTCAGCCTGGAGAAGAGGAAGCTCAGTGAGACCTCATTGCTCTCTACAATTATCTGAAAGGGGTTTGTAGCAAAGTAGGGGGGGGGAGGGTGGCCTCTTCTCTCAGGTAATGGGGCCAGTCTCTTCGCGAACGAAGAACCGGGGAAGGTCTTTCCACCTTCCAGCCTGCGCATTGGATTTTTTAGGTGAGACACAGTGTGCGCGGAACTGAGCCCACCCTTTAATCCTGAGGTTCATCTGCCGGGGCCAAGCACGCTTGGACGGTGGCAGCGAGGTCCTCAGGACGTAGATGGATTGCCTTACGGGCTAACGAGCTCCATCTGCCCGGGGAGGGGCCCCGACCGGGAATCGAACCCGGGTCTCTGCAGTGACAGTGCAGTGAATTTTCCCCTGGACCACCGGGGGCTCCCTCTCTCAGGTAACAAGTGACAGAACAAGAAGAAGTGGCCTCCAGTTGTGCTAGAGGAGGTTTGGATAAGATATTAGGAAAAAAAAATTCACAGAAAGGATTGTAAGGCACTGAAGAGGCTGTCTAGGAAAGTGGTGGAGTCCCTGTCTCTGGAAGTGTTCAAAAAACACGTAGACATGGCACTTGAGGACGTGGTTTGGGGGGGGAACACAATGGTGGTGCTGGGCTGACTTGATGATCTTGAAGGTTTTTTTCCAGCTCTAAAGATTCCATGATTTTACAGCTTTCCACTGGGAGCAAGTCACGCACCATCACTCATTCCTTTGTTATCCTTGAGAAGGAAAAACTTTTCAGATTAGATAGGAATCTGATAATCTTTCAGTCCCCAGATCCTGACTGCGGCCCACGATAAGCCTTAAATAGGCAGTGGGAAATTCCAGCTGCACGGGGAAACACAGCAAGCCCGAAGGCACCACCCCACCCACCACCTCCAGACAGCAGGGGTGATGTGACTGGAGCACAGGGTGGGGAAGAGAAGGAGCAGGGACAGAGTACACAGAACTCCAGTGCACAGCAGATAAGGCCAAGTTCAGAGGACTACAACAACTATAAACTTGGCTAAACCAAACAAACGTGAAAACCAGACCAGCCACCCACACCAAGTGCACCTGAAGGGAAGGATCCCAGCCCAGGACTCAGCTGTCACCACAGCACATTTTGCAGCCTGAAGCTCCAGGCAAGCCCCCAAGGAAGCAGAGAGCACTTCTTCCCACTGCCTTGAGCCACGTGGGTGGATCACACAGTGGTTAACTACAAAAACGCTCCCTTGCCACTGCCCACAAATTTCCAGAAGATCGCTTTCAAATTAGGGTAATTTCAAAACCTAAAACCCTAAAAGAGAAAGCCACTGTCATTTTTTTGCTATATCCCCCTCCAAGATCTCTTAAATACCTCTCCTTGAACTAATTATAGGACAGGCTTGTAAGTGATGCTTCATATTGTTTACAGGTTGCTTTCAGATAAGAACAGAAGTAATCACCCAGTTTCGGTACCAGACTGTCACATCATAAAACCTTTCTCTAAGAGACCAGACTGCAATTTCCGCTTGCAAGCTCATTCATTAACTTTCTATTAGCCAGTAGCTTTTACCTGAAGGCAAAAGGACTGGGTGGTTGCATCAGTGGAGAGCATTTAAAGAAATGACAGAAGGTTGCCTTGATGTGGATAAGGAAAAGGAAAGTGAGATTTCTTTGCTGAGGGTACACTCAGGATTTCACAAAGTCATGGAAAAAGGCACCTCCCCCATCCTCCTACAAGCATCAGTAACAACAGTCAGCTTGCATAAATCTGTTTTCAAAAGCCAAAGGCATGCAAGAGAGGGAGGGGGAAAAAGAAAAACTCATACTTGGAGAAACTACCGGTGACTAAGCTACCAAGCTTTACCAGGTGCATAATGAGAAGCTTCCACCTTGGCAGCACCCTCCCTGCTCAGCCCCCTGCTTTCCCCCATCAGACCATAAAACCTTCTCAATCCTTCTCTAGATTTCCAATTCCCAGGTACTTTCTGATCTGTATCCCAGAATGATCACTCTTTCCAGTGAATGTATAAAGACCTCAACAATAGCATTCAGACCCTTTCTCCCCCATCTCTCCTGCACTGGAAAGAGATAACTTGAATCAGTTTGCTTTGGGACACAAAGCCTTGCTATTCTACAGGCACTGGGAGCATTTGATCACTTGCCTCACTTGATTAATTTAATTTTATTGCAGGTTGAGCTAATGTGCTCAATAAACAGCCTTGCACATATGACGCAGAAGTGGGATTTCCAAGAAGATCACAGTTGTACAATTTAACCATATGCTTTAATTACACTAATGCCTTAATAATTTCATGTCGGGTAGTGTGTTAAATAGTTATTAATTAGCATTTTAATTCTTCAGGAAGTGATTATTCATTACAAAGCCTTACTCAGTTAATTATTTTAATCTCTGAAAAAGTCCTAAATAATTCCTTTGTCCGATTAAAATGAACAATAAATGGGTCACCTTTTAAATTTGTAAAAAAATATATATAAAAAAAGAAAAAAATAAAAAGATGGTTAGTTTCCTAAACCCCTAAAGTAGCAGTTAAAGAAAAAAAAAAAGTTAAATAATAGAAGTTGTGTCAAATTCTTATTCATATGGTGAATGAAATATCTTACACCGCCTGAACAGACAGGAAGGAACAGATCTCCCCTTTATGGTACCAAGGAAAATCCTTCTATGGACTCAGTGTAAACACTTTTGTTCCAAGCAGAGTCTGCTCAAACCAGAAAGAAATGTTATTTCAACTAAACAGCACTGAATTAACCTAAATTAAGGGTCAGGTCCTCCAGCTACACCCATCGGAAGCATTCCTGCGGTTAGACACCGCTTCCTAAAGCAAGACCTGCCTTGCTTTTTCTTTATGCACAAGCCTAAATTTCAGCAGGGAAGTAACAACAGCACGTGGATGACAAGAGAGCTCAACATTCACATGCAGTCTGATATTTCAACTCTGATCCCACTTGTTCCCTGATCCAAAAGTTTTGAACAAGCATCTGTGAGAACCAAAAACCCCACAGGGACTCTGTGGGAGTAAAGCAGCCAACAGCAATGACACAAACCTTCATGTTCTTCTTGAGTCAGAATCAAAATGACTGTTAAGAAAATGACTGCCCCTTCAGAAGAACGACATCACTTTTAGGAGTTCAGACTTCCTCAGGAGGAATTTCTTCCTGGAAAGGTTTCTTGATAAGGTGGTAATTGGTCAAAGTTTGGACTCAGGGGTCTTTTCCAGCCTAAATGACTCTATGATTCTGTGATAAAAGGGGTCATCAGTGCCTGAATTCCATTTACAGAAGGTAGGCAGGAAGGAAACACATATGTAATAAGCTCACTTTCCATAAATTTTTACCCTTGCTTGAAACAATAACCTCCTCTAAGGAGGAGAGAGGCAACCACAGGAGTTCATAAAAAACACAGAGGACACACTGGTTTTAATGCCAAAGAAGCCAAAGATGGCAGATGGCTTTGCACTGAGTATCAGAAAGGGGCTGTTAAATGAAGCATAACCAGGGTTTGGCCACAATGAGAGAGGCAGGAACACAAAAATCCAGGTCTTGGTTCTTGCCTACCCCAGGAAGCCCAGCACCTTCCCCATATAGAGCTTCCTCAGTGGGAAAACCACTGCTTCCACCATCAGCATTATCCTGGAGCACACATGGAGGAACAATCACTCAGATATTTGTACTCCTTAAGCCATGAGATGCTACGAGGATGGCAAGAGAAAGCCCAAAACCCACATTCTTCCTCCTGCTTCCACGCCTGTTCCATTTTGGATTTTTTCCTGAGACAGTACCTGTTTAAATCTCCCTCAAAAAAATCTCTTTTAAGCATCATTTTCCTTATAGGCTTGTTATTTTTGCTGGTAGATACGCAAGCTTCAGTGGTATTTGGTAGTTTGTGGGATGGTGTTTACACCTCCTAATAAATGCAAGACCCATCAGGTTTTATCACTTTCTTTGATCTCAGCTGGCTACAGAACAAGGATCCCTTCGCTGGGTTGGAAGCTCCAGGCTAGTCAGTGCATGGCTTGTGACTCACATCCCTCCTACACAAGAAAAGACACTTTCTGTATTGCAAGAGTGGATTCAGAATGCAGATACACAGACAGTGTAAATATACAATATGTATACACATTATATACACAGTGTACATAATAATACATCATGTTTTACATACACAGAGTGAAAGAAAACAGACTGAACCACAGCAAGTGAAGTACAGGTAAAATACCTATTTTCTTCTATAAGAAACGCTTACAACAACAAAAATTAAGAGCCATTCACTCTTTTGCAGAGACACAACTTGCAGCTGAAGCGCCTGGTGAAGCTCCCAACAGGGACGGATTCCCAAAGGGCTGGGAAGGCACAAAAATGAAAGGGTAAGTTGTGCTTTATTTTGTGCTGCAAAACAGCTGAGGTTTGGGAGCAAAGAAATTTCATTTAATTGCCAACAGAAAATAATCCCAAGAGCAAACTGTGATGACATGCAATTAACTTTGTCTACATGGGAATGCAAGCCAGGGGTCAGGTGTTTGCAGCCGAAGCCCCATCCTATTACAACCACTGAGAAACCTCAGGAAGGAGGTAAAACCCACACCAGGACTAGATGACAGAATAAGGCAGAGTTTCTAATCCATCCACCTTCATACCCAAATTATCTTCACAGATGAAGGAGTTGGGAAAGGCAGGATAAATTACACCAGAGAAAAGGTCTTTGATCTCTGCTCTAGCATTCTAACAAAGCATTTGACCTTTCTCTCTCTCATTAGGGAGACTGCACTCTGGATGGTTGCCTGCTTGCTGCTTGTGTCTCTACCCAGAGGTAAATAAATTATAATACACACCTAGGAATTTGCAGAAGTATTTATATGTGAACACACAAACTGCCAACAGAATTTTGGAGCAAAACAAAACAAATGCGTGCATTGCTTTGCATGCATTTCATCACAGTCCAAGGTTTGCAAGTATAGGTCATAACCTTCAGCTAAACCTCTGTATCCAAAAGAAGTAGTTTCCAAGTTAAGGTGTTTCAGACTCACAAACTTTTACCTATAAAGCTTATCCTGACAGATCCTTAAAAGTGCTCTACCATTTCCATAATATTAAGCATGGCTTGGAATCTCATCCTTTGCAACCAAGTGCCTTGGATCTGGTTTTGTATTTAAACTCATTAAGATACCAAGCTCTCTACAGGCATAACAAGGGAAGCAAAAGGACTGGAGCCCAGCAGCAAACTCTCCCTAAACCTTTGCACATGCTCTGCCAAGTTCTTTCAGAGTTGGGTTTCTGACATTATTTGGAATAGATCTAATCTTCCCCAAGAAAGAGACCCACTAGTCTGTGCTGGGGAGAGAATTTTATACGAGGTGCAGGGGTAACTCCCTGCAATTTCCTTATCTGAGGTTTAAATTCAGCAGTAGTAAGAGCTCTGTGTGTGGTCAAGACTCCTGTTTGCTCAGAAGTGCCTCACACCTACCAGATGCTGCAGTGGTTGAGGAGGTCACACTTCATCTGGAACCCATCTCCCCTTCTCTCCTGGAAGCACAACCGACTTTTAGCAAAACCTCTCATGAGTCTCCACAGAGAAGCAATATACAACTAATAAACAAAATTTATTAACCTAAGTAACCTTCAGGGAAAAAAGGAGAGAAGAACAAAAAACCCCAGTCTTTGTGAGCTTCCCTGCACCCACACTTTGGATGCTGAAGCAGCAGTGTTTTCTCATCGTAGATATCTTACAGATTGGTTAAATTGACCCATTCAACTTCATCTTGATAGCTTTAAACATTTGGGCAATATTTGAAACACACAATAATAAAAAAAAGAATAAACTCATCTCACTTGGCATTCAAGTGTTAAAACTGCAAGTGGAAGCTGAGTGCCACAGTTTGTTCCACAATAGAGACCTGCACCTTCTGCATGCAAAGCTTACCCAGTAGGTCAGGTGAGCACTTCTCATCCTGCTTCCTTCGCTGCTCATCCAGCTGCCACCACCTCCACTGCACGGTTGCTTCAGACTCCTGGCCAGGAGGTTCCCACTTCCACATCTCCTGGTACATCAACAGCCTCAATGGGAAGATTAACACAACATCACCAGCCTTCTGCATGACTTCACTCTTCTTCTCAAGAGCGGCTTCCAGAAGGACACTTACTTGACTTGTACCCAGAAGTCTGTTCTCTCCATCTACAAAAGACCTTGTGCAGCTGTAGGCTCATTAAGCAACTCATTACAGCAGATTTCAGTCACCTGCTTTTGTCCCAGCAAATTTCAGCAGTGCCTCCTTTTTTTCAGCTCCTGCTGGCCTGGTTTTACCAGCTGAAAGCAGTGTAGGGCAGGGTGGGAGTTTAAAGAATCATCACAAGTGTTACAGGGATTGTACAGAGGAAAGGAATGGTTGTGATAAGCTCATATGCTATGTACTGCTGTCCTCCAGCTTCAGAAAAAGAATAAAAAGCCCCAAAAGCAAGTAGATACACTTCCAAAACCAGTATGAAATTTAGAAGCATCCACAATCAGCAGATAGGATCCACGCTCTTTCTCCCTCTTTTGCTCATTAAGAAAATGCTCATTGTCCATTTTTCTGAACAGAGCTACAAGTTCTGCTCATGTAAAGATTATATTTTCTTCATCCATGTGCAACTGCACATGTTGCAAGCACCCTCTCTCCTAAAGGCATCTTGTGGAAAGGGCTTTTCCCACCAGAAAGCTCTTCTGGAGGTTCACTTGTTCCATTGCTTCCAAAACACCTGCAGCAGCCCCAGGCACACTCATCTCCCACTGTGGTTTATCTAACCATGGTCAGCCATGACCACAATCTGCTTTCAGACACGGCCTTGCCTCAGGGTGACTCTGCTTCCACCACCAACCAGAAATTGCACTGGAGATATGTGGTTTTTTCAGCTAAAACTTTACATTGCTGGGCGAAGCCAGACTGGGATTTTTCAGCCGAAAAATCTGAAAACTTAAGGAAGGCAGATGCTTGGTGATACAGATTTTAATCAAAGACGCTTAGCTGGCTCTGAGGTTCAGCTTTCTGTGTTATACTTTTCCTTCTGCTTTTCTGTCTGTCTGAATGGACACAGCGTGACACCAAAAAAGCCTCAAAACAGACACTGATTGACACGGAAACAGAGGCCTGAGCATGTGACAAGCTGAGCCCTGGCTGATGAGCCACTGACTTCAAAGGGAAACTGGGACTCTTTTTCGTCTTGAGCCTAATATATGCAGAGAGCTGATGCAAGCCTAGAACACAGGAATGACCACATTGTGACCAAAAATATTTGTTTCAATATTACTTGCCCCTTGTGCTTCACAGAACTTTGGCCATGAAAACAGATTGAGTTGTTTCACTGTGAACTTTAGGGTTTTTTTCTTGGCACGATCACAGACTCACACTGCTTTTGTTCTGCTCCCTGCTGGGGATAACTTTTCCATCCAAATTAATTCATCTGCATTTTAATTTCTAAAATCATTTTATGAAACAGGTTTGGTCAAGAAGTTCATTTAAGCCCACACTCTGTGCTGAAAATACCTACCTGTCTATGCTTTATAAATACATACAAACCTTCTTCCATAGCCCTGTGGCAGACTCATCCACTTGTACAAGTTTTACTATGCTTTCAACTAACTTGGAAGAATTTATAATAATAATTGGCATCAGATTTATTAAATGAACAGTGTCTGTAAGTGATGTGCAGGTGGCTGCCTGCCCTGCCTGTGCCCCTCTGTGTGTTGACCTGCATGCCATCCTCATCCTGGCTCTTGCATGTGCTGGAATTGGTTGGCAAGGCTGGTAACACCTTTCTTCATCTAGAAAACCTACAAAGTTTCCCCAAGGCCTTGGAAAAGTCATTTAGATAAAGTGGAAATGACAGACTCTTCTTTCTGGGCTACTGGACAATAATGCCAAAGCATGAGAGACCACGGAACAGGTACAAGCAAGAGTACAACAAGCCAGATCTGCAGAAAAAAAGCCCTGTTCTGTCAGACCCCCTGCAAGATCTCACAGGAGAAGGGTGATGGGGGCCTCTAGCACATTCTTTGCAAGCTGGGAGTCACGATCTGAAAGCCAAGCAATGGGAATTGGGGGAGACCAAACCCATCCAGGAGTTTTCTCCTGCTGGTCTAGCACTCACTTTTCACACTTCTCCTTTTATTTCAGCCAGACTTCCTACAAAACCAGAACTTTTTGAATCATGTGTGCCCATCTTCACTTCCCTGCATCCCCTTTTCCTCTTGTGAACTGACCTGTTAAAGTCAAATCAGACACCTTGATCTCAAGACTAAGATCCCCAGAAGCTGGGAGAAAAATCACCAGCTAAGGAGGCAAGTGGAAACAAGTTCAATCAGAAACCACATTGCCAAAGTGAAGGCAACTTGCACATAGCAACATCTGTCCTACTGCACAGGTGGCTGGGCGCTCGATCCTGGCATGTCTGGACTCCTGCCTGGCTGGGAGCAGAAGAAGTGGGAGGAAGAGTGGCAATAATCATGTGATGAAGCCAAATTATAGGAAAGCTGTTGTCCCTATGTCTGCTGCACACTGATGAAGTTGTCTGTTTTTCATTCCAGGTCAACAAGAAAGTATATACCATGCATTTGTTGGAGAAACTGTTGTTTTGCCTTGCACCACCAGCCCTCCTGGAGAGCTGATCTTTTCCAAGTCAATGCTCTACTGGCAGATTGACAAGAAGATAGTGCACTTTTTTCAGAAAGGGCAGGATTCACTGGGGTCCCAGGACAAACATTTCTGTGGCAGAACCAGCCTTTTTTTGGACCAGATGAAGCACGGCAACCTTTCCTTGAAGATCTCCAATGTCCAGTTACAGGACAGTGCGGAGTATACCTGCATCTACAAACAGGATCAGAATCATCAAACAAAGAAATCATATATTAAACTCAATGTCTCAGGTAAGACTTTTTTTTTTTAGTTCTGCCTTATACGGCCACTGACTGGGATGACTTCAATTTCTGAAGTAATTTTTCATTCATTCTGTTCATTCTGTTCAATTCTGTTCCTTGCTTTTGTGGGAAGAAAGTGTAAGAAAGGAAAAAAAAAAAAAAAAAAGACTCTGTCAAGGTTCAGCACAGCACATCCACAGAAGCAGCAGGACTCTGAAAGGCAAACCACCTGCCTCTTCCCCCTCCCTTCACAGGAGACAATATGAATTCTGAGTTCTCCCCAAATTTAGGCACTTGTTTTTGGATTTGTAGTGTCAAAGTCCAGGCCACAGACCTTTCAGACAAAAGAGCCAGATGCTAGTTTCCTTTTCCCTTGCATCTGGTAGATCTGGATCTGGTGACAAGACTGGACACGTGCAACAAGAATTATCATTTTTCTCCCTTAGGAAAATGAGTGAGACCATAACACATGCTTGAATAATGCCAAACAACTGAGATGATGTTTGAACTACCTACCAGCATGGCCACCAGAAGGATGGGGCATTGGGTTTGACCAGCTGACCAGCTGAAAAAGAAAGTTAAGAAAAAAGGGTATACACATCAAAACAAATCATACCTTTTTACGGTGTCTTACTTGAATAAACCAGCTGGAAACTTTCATTATGGTCAACCATATACATTTAATTCTGCTTAAAATAGAAAAAGAATTGTTTTCAAGCAATAGAAACCCTTTAATATCTTTCTTTTAATGCACATCATTCTAAAGAAAAAAAGTTTTAAAAATTTAAAGTGAAATGCTTTTGTTCAGGAAATTTCAAAGTGAAATATTTTGCAGTTTTCAAAATTAAAAAGGAAGAGTTTTGGAAATGCGTAACCTAAATATTTCCATCATCTCATCAGCTAATTTTTGGGAGCAATAAGGTGTCTCTGATTTAATTCTGTGATCCTACTTAAAGTTTCAGTTTGTTTGACAAATGTGTTCTTACTCAGGGAAAAAACCCAAAACACTGGCCCTTAGATCAATTATCAGTACACTTTTTCTGTTCTACGGTCAAACAATTAACTTTGACTCTTGGGTTTTTTTTTTTCCAGCCCCACGTATGACTGAGGAGACACCTTTTTCTTCTGGTAAGGCAATACTCCTTAATTTTCTAAGTGTCTGAGCGATTATCCAGTTCTTTGGTTTGAATTTGCAAGATTGGTAAAATCTGATGAACGGAGAAAGTCCAATAAACTTACAGCGCTTGTTCTCTCTTACTGAGTTTGGCAAAGTACAGCTCTCCCAGACAGGGAAAAATATCTCCACCACTAAGGCAGACCTTGACTGCAGGAAGAAGAATCCTGAAGTGCCAGCAGTCACTAATCCATAAAGCTACAATCACAGCATGGGCATCCAAAAAATCAGTAAAAAAAACAAGTAACGTGGAAGCCACTCTGTTCTGGGAGTTAAGGGCTTTGTAAACTACCTCGATGTGAATGAATCCCAGAATCCTCAGGGTTGGAGGAGACTCTCAAGATCATCCACCACAGTCAACCCTAAACTCTCCTTGAGTGCCACACTCAGATTCATCCTCTTGAGCACTTCCAGAGATGGTGACTCTACCACCCCCCTGGGCAACCTATTCCAGTGTATAATCACTCTTTCAGTGACATTTTTTTCCTATCTAATCTGAACTTCCTTTGGCACAACTTAGGGCCGTTTCCTCTCGCCCTTTCACTCGAGACAAGGCAGAAGAGACCAACTCCCACCTCACTACAAACTCCTTTCAGGGAGTTGTAGAGTTGAGCTACCAGATCAAGAGATTTGAGGAGTCCTTTTAGTAATAAATATTCAAAAAAAATACGATTAATGACTCCACATAAGCTCTTCTAGGAAATTAAGGTAGATTTCATCCAAAGGCAATTCTGAAATACAGTGCAGATGCTCATATGTAGGTTAATCATTACAGAGAGGTAACTACACCAAGGTCACTTGTAGGCACTTCTAGAGTGAATGCAATACAGAAGGGATGCCCAGCTTGTACCCACCATCATCAGTAAGTACTCCCTTAAAATCCTTCTTACAAGCCAAATTACTCTTATTAGCTCTACAAAATCTGAAGTTGGTATCAAACCTGTAACAGTTTGTCATATAAAATCAATAGCTGCAGTTTGTATCAGTGCAGCTGAAAGGTATGATCCTTTACATAGAACAGTAATTTTATTACAGTTAACTTGACAAGTTCAGCCACAATATATTACAGACAGATTAGACCACAATAAACTCAAACAGAAACTAAGGAAGAGAAATGCAACAGTGTTTTATCTCATGACCACACAGGAAAAAAAAAAAAAACAAAACCTAACAAAAAAAAACCCAACAAACCAATAGTTCTGTGCTTCATGACCAAAAAACAACTTGAAAAATTACAGGAAATATCCTTTTTTCGGACCTAAGTGCTCTAACTAGTTTAAAGGTCTTTAAGAAACATGAAGTTAAATTCTAGATGGTATCATATATCTCCAGTGGCACAGCACAACATTACAACATTACAAAAGCAAATATCTCCGTAATATCTCTTGTTGTTACCTCCCACAAAACAATAATAACTTATCAAGGGTCAAACTTCTTAATGAATAGCAATGGAAAATCCTGAAAACCAAAAGATAAGTAAGCTGTATTTAAAGTTGTACATATGTTTGAATCAGTCAAAAGCTTCCCAACAACTTTCCCCCATTATAAACTATTTCCTATGGAAAAGTATTTTTGCTGAGGAAAAAAAAAAAAAGTATTGGGACAAGGGGCAAATGTTTTGTTTTTCTATAGGAGTACAAACTGAATCACACACTTTTGACACCGGATGGTTCTTGTACTGCTGGATTTTGAGGGGCTTGGGGAGGAGGACAGAACAAAATCCTAACCCTCTAACTGTAATTTTTTGCAAAAGGGAAAAAAGTATTTCCTGTTGTCAACATCTTTTACAGCAAATCATTAGCCACATCTCCCTTTTTTTTCCTTTTTTCCTTTCTTTCTTTTTTTTTTTTTTTTCTTTTCAGCAATTTCTTAAGAAAGGGAGGAGGAGAATCTGGTTTTTATTTGTTGCTATTTTGGAAGGGACTCAGAAAAGTCAAATGACCTGCTGAGAACAAAGGCATTGTATGCAAATAGTTTTCACTAGTTCTCATTGACACTTCACAGTCAACCAGAGAAGCAGATATTATTTCTTTATATAAAACAGAAACAGCTTTGTTTCATTTGGCTACACTGATTGGCTTGATTGATTTGTTTCCCTTTGGTCCCATTTCTCCTTGTTTGCTGGATTGATTATTTTATCTAGTTATTTTTAAGAGCAGAATTGTATTGTCACTCTGCGTGCCTTGCAAGACTCCTTCTGGGTCAATAAAACTTGTTTAACATTTTTTTTTTCTGGGAAAAATGAAAGGGCCTTGGCCTGGAAGAGGGCACAAGAGGCCAGGAGACTTGCTATAATCCTAATTTGAAAGTGTTACTGAGGACTACCTAATGTTTACTTGCTCTCTGCACTTCAGGATCAGATACTTCTTCTAGGAAGAGGAGGGGGAAGCACCTCGAGTAGTGATGAGTTAACTACAATGAGACACTGAAAGGTGTCTCACAGCAGTAGGAACAGCCCTCAGGCTGTTGATATAACAAACAATGTACAGCCTGATCTTTCCAGAAAAGCACTTGGACCTGAACACTTAAAGGAAACATTTCTCTTCTGTTCAAATCAGGGGTTCAAAATCTCTTTTCACTGGTGTACAACACCTGGCTCCAGCAAGGGTAATTTATCCACTTGTGGGTTACATACAAATAGTGATACACAACACTGCTGCCACCTAAGCAACTGCAGCCCAGGCTTTTTAATATTTATTGCCATTATTTATGGACTCCTAATCACAATGTCTACCTCAGAACCCGAGAGGGAAGAATGATAATGTGTTTTCATCCTAGAATCATAGAATGGTTTGGATTGGAAGGGACCTTAAAGATCACCCAGTTCCAGCCCCCCCTGCTGTGGGCAGGGACACCTTCCCCTAGGCTGGTTGCTGTTTTTCTACCAGGATTTTAAACCATTCTTAGTCATCCAGAAAATTAAGTTGTATTACTTGTCTCTTTCTGCACCTTTTCTGTGACAGAGAAAAAATTATTTGTCGCAGTACCTTGAGACTGGCTTTTCTGGGTGGTGTGCTCATACACAAAAGGAGAATTTTGAAAATGAGCCAAAATCCACATCAGTTCTACAAACACCCTTCCATCAATGCACTCATGTAAAACGCATCACACAAACTTCAAATACGCTTTTTGTCAAGTCACCACTTACACGTCAACTTTCTCTTTCTTTAATTTTTCAGGGCAGAGTCAGATTCCCTCCAGAAGCCCTCCTGAAACACCACGTCTGGCTGTACTTTCCCTCTCTTTCCACCTCCTGGTCACACTGGGGGTTTGGCACTTGTAACCGGGGAAGGCAACCTTGCCTTTGGGAAGTTTTCCTCGCCAGGGGACATCACTGGGCAGAACAGGCCTGTGGGTTCCAGAGCCACGTGACAGAAACACCAGTAGCTGAAAACAGACGAAGCACTGGGTGTTCAGGTCCCACATTTTGGTTCCAAAAAAAAAGCAAAGGCAGCAAAACTCCGAGGTGGCAAATCTGCTCTTCCATTTGGTTCTTGGAGTCCAGTTTTAGTGCTGCCAGTGGGAACATTTTAATTTGGATTTTGTGGGTTTTCTTTAATAACAGGATAAAAGACTCACAAAACTACAGGGTGACATTATAATTGACCTTAGTGAGACGTTTTGCTTAAGATCTCATCTGCTGTCCTTCAGAGACAGCTGAAAGGAGGAGCAGGTGTAATCACCCTTTGTGCCAGACAAAATCTGGAAGTGGGAAGGACCTCCCATTTTGTGAAACATAAAGAAGGAAACCTTGTGAAACTGCAGGCTGTGGAACTTTAGCTTCTGTTTTCACTCTTAAGCGTCATGGGCTATTAGTAAGAACATTTTTTTTTCCACAAGAAACATAGTATTTCTTCAGCGGAAGGGTGAAGCTGATGGAGAAAGGGGATGAAAGCTAATAAAACATCAACACAGAGGAAGGAAGTGATGTATTACTACAAAGTCCAAATCAGCCAAAAAGCTTTAGAAGGGTGAATTCAACGTTTCCTCTTTTTTTTTGTCATGAAGCACTGCTCACAAACGTGAGCATCACCAAAAAGTTGGATACTTAAGGTAAAACTGTGCAATAAGAAATTGTTACTGTGACAACGTAGCTTCGTTAAAAACAGCACCTTGGGGGGGGGGGGGGGAAGAGAAAGGTATTTAAAAACTCCTCAGAATCATTGTAACTGACTGCAAACTAAATAGGTTCATTTCTGGAAATGTTCAATTCGGGTAGAGTTCGATGGTCCTGTAGGTTGGAAGGATCCTGCTACAAACAGTGTCAAGAAAGTGCAGAAGTTTTGTTTCGGGCCAGAACTGCAGCTACCCTATTTCACAACCAAAAAGCATCCAGAGGACAGAACTACTCCCCTGGGCGGCTTATCAGCAGTGACTGCAACACACCCCTCCGGGCTGAGCCCTCGAGCAGGGGAAGTGATTCATAAGGACTCCAGTGAAGTCATTTTGATTTGCACTTTTTTCTTTCAAAGGAAAGAGAAGAAGGGAACAGAATAAATTAGAACTTAAAATGATGTTATCCATCGAGGTAAAGGGAATGGTTACCTTTGAATTTTTTAACAAAGGGCCCTTTCCCCGTGGTGGGGAAGAGGGACAACATCCCACGCTCACATTGTGCTATTGCTGCAGTGAAGCTCAGCAGGTACTTGTCTACCCTGGGTACAGAACAGTGCAACAGCTGGGGTTCCCCTTCACAGAAGGATTTGAATGTAAGAACTGTACATCCTGTGATTGTCTTTCTGTGTCCTACCCTCCAAACCTTTGTCTCAGATTTTGTGTATTTTTCAAAACGAAATTTGACTAAAAATAAAAGCCCAAACCAAAACCAAAAAACCTTAATCAGTGCAATTGTTTGGTCTCCAAGTTATTTGTATTCCAGTTGTTCCGACAATCAGCAAAGCTCCTGTGCAATCAGAAAGTCTGAAAGGTGATATCTGTGTAGATCTGTTGGTCCTAAAGTTCTGAACTGCCTGCCCTCATCTCAAGGACTATATGACTTCTAAAAATCTAATAGCCACCTAAGCAGCCCTCCACTTCATAAAGGTGTAGAATCACGGAATTGTTTAGGTTGGAAAAGATCTCTGAATGTCATCAAGTCCAACCATTAACCCAGCACTGCCAAGGCCACCACTGAACCATGTCCCTGAGCGCCACATCTACACATCTTTTAAATACCTGCAGGGATGATGACTCCACCACTTTGAGCAGTCTGTTCAAATGTCTGACTACCCTTTCCGCGAGAATTTATTCTCAGTATCTACTCTAAACTATACCTCCCCTGCTGCAATTTGAGGCCATTTCCTTTTGGATTGGGCTTGTTGCCTGAGAGGAGACTGCCCCCCACCTGGCTACAACCTCCTTTCAGGTGGTTGTAGAGACTGATAAGGTCTCCCCTGAGCCTCCTTTTCTCCAGGTTATCACCACCAGTTCCCCTCAGCCATTCCTCATAGAACTTGTGCTCCAGATCCTTCGCCAGCTCCCTTGTTCTTCTAAAGGAAGGTTTGTTTTCTTCTAAATAAAGGTTTGTTTTCTTCTAAAGGAAGATTTGTTTTTTCCAAAGGAAGGTCTGCTCTTCAGTGGAAGGCCTTTGGGGTGCTGGCCTCGAGGCAGTCCCTGTGCCCCAAGGGACACGGGGCTGTGCCTGCCCTTGGTGGCCATGCATTGGACACAGCTGGGAATGGCAGTGGGATGAAATTACTGATTCACGTGCAAAGGCACATCTTTTTTTTTTCTTTTACATTAATGAAAGAAATGATGAATACTAATCCTCCAGGACATGCTCAGTGATTAACTGATCTGCAAAAATGGTGCAATGAGTGCAGAAAGCTGCCTGGTTATGTCTGCTCAGTTAAAGAATCTCAGCATTTTGATGCCAGCTGTGTGTGGAGAGACAGGCCCCACATGTGTCCAGACATGGCTCTGATGGGCCATCAGGCAGAGAGAGACTAAAGACAAATTCCCTTGCCAGCAGTGCCTCCTGTCCAGAGGTTGGTAGGAAAATACAGTCTGTCAGGAACAAGGACTTCAAATCACATCCAATTCATCAGCTAAAGCCTGTGTTTTGAGTCACACTTGAAAACAAAAACAGGAGCCAGTGCATTTTAAGCCCACACTTCCCTCTTTGCAAAGGGCCCCACGAGGCAAAGGGATGTTGAAAAAGAACATCCTGAAATAATTTGGTTTAGCTGTACTAATTGCATTCCCGTACAGTGCTGTATCTAGCAAGAATCCAGACTGCAATTATAAAATTCTTTGGTCATTGCACTGACTGCCACATCAAAAAAGACAGGTCACATCTTTTAGCCATTGCTGATGGATATTTTTTTGAACATGGAGGTGTAACTTGGCCATCTTCTTCCTTTCCCCCTCTTCTCTCTCTTCTCCTTTCCCTTTATCCTTTCCATTTTCCTTAAACCTTTTCCCTTAGCCTTTCTTTTCTAAACTATGACCAGATCTTGGGTTTATATCTCATCTCAGGTGCCTTCCAGTCACACTCTGCAGAAGACATCTAAAACCTCTCCCTCCAATTCCTTCCTCCCCACACCAGTCACACAGCTCTGTCTTTCACCCCTTCTAGACTGACAGGCACTGTGCGTGTGCTGACTTAGCCTTTACTAATTACATACTGAGATAACCAGCATTTTTCTCCATTTTTATATGGAATTAAAAAGGTGTTTCCATATTTTTTGAGGAAGGAAAGACCTTCGACAAGAGTCACAAATGAAAATCGCAACAAAATAATTTAAATTCAACTAATAAATAGGCATCAAGCAGGTTTGCACAGGGGTTCACATGTATAAATACTCAAAAGTAAATGGTAAAAGACAATTTCTCGGCCAAGGCCAATAGATTCAGGTCCAAAACCACTTTGCAGGACACGTATCACAAAGGTTACAAGTGGTAACAGGATTTTACTGAATTTTTCTCAATCTGTTCCAGAGCAGACGCTCACAAGCATTCACATGGGATGAACACATAGCCAGGAACAGGGTGATGCAATCCCCGCTGCAGCCTGAAAAAACATCACTTGAAGCCTGGTAAAGGAAAGGGAGAGCCAAGGAAAGTCACAAATCCCTGGTGATGTGGAGAGCCAGATGCATTATTGTTGTTATTATTATTATTATGATTAATACTGAAAAATATAAAACTTTGCTAGAAACAGGAAAGCAGGGAACTGACTGATGCACAAGGATGTCCCCAGAAAGTACTGAAAATTTTTCAGAATGTGATTTTTCTCTCTTTTGGCATGCAAAAGAAAAAAAAAAATCCCCTCCCCCCCCCAAAAAAAACCAAACCAAAACCAAACCCAGAATATTCCCACATCTGGTTTTAATTTTTTTTCTCTTTTTTTTCCTTCTAAATTCCTTTTTTTTTTGTTTCAGCCTTTGAGAAGAAAGGGTTATCATCAATGTCACGTATCACTAAGCATGATACTCTCAGAGTGTGGCACAAGAAGACAGGCTGTACAGTTCCTGTCTCCTGAAGAGCAAGAATTTTAAGAATGAGGATCTGAATTTTAAGAAGAGGAAGAGAAGGAGGAGAAGGAGGTGGGTGGTATTTTCCAAATTATTACACTTCCTGATGCCAATCCTTTCTGCCCTCCAAAAATTGCTCTGCTGTGCTTCTTGGCCAGAGATGGGAAAGAAAAGCTGAGCCAGAGCATGAGTGGTGACCCAGAGGTGCAGGAGCAGCAGGTAAGAACTGAGCTGCAAGGGAACAGAGGAGCCCTGACAAGGGCTGTGCTCAGTGGTACAGAGGACAGAAATAACACATTTATTTCATTGTTGTATCATCCATTCCGTTTTTAAATATAATTATTGCTGCAATTTCTGTGTTCTGCTTTGTGCTGTATGAGCACCTCCACTCACAAGGGTGAGCTGTGTGACTATAGAAGGGCCTGGATGACCTCTACATGTTGTTTACAACCCTACTGTTTATCACTCAGATTTGCAGCAGCACTTGGGATGTTTAAACATCCCTGTTTATTATATTTTCCCAGAGCTGTAGTTAAAGCCATTCCCAGGGGTTATGTATGACCGTCTTTCAGATTTCCTGGGAGAAGTTTTGAATGATTGGCAGACCTTGACTTGTCCTTTCTTGTCTGGGTGATGGCACAGCACGTGTCTGTCTTGAAAGATCACTCCATGGGCAGAATATGGGCAGCACATACTTCTTGTGCTTTTTTCCAATTTCGTTGTGAACAAGAGGGACAGCTTCGAAAACTAATGAGTGCAATAACAATTCACACATTTAAGGAGGAGGAATCTCCACTTCTCTCACTTCTAGTACCTTGGTGGCCCACACCTACGTACTCCATATGGCAAGAGCATCAGGCTGATAATCTGCTTCAGTAAAGACATTTTTAAGACCTCCTTGTAAGTTATTCTTGCCAAAGAACGGCTGTAAAAGTGAGCTCATTTTTTCGTGTTTGGCAGGGGCACTGGTAAGAGACAAAAAAGGAGTTAGTTTGCTCATCTTCTACTTCATCTAAGTTTACAGTGAGGCCAGATTAACTGGTTAGTGCTTTCCTCTGTGGGCTCCCTGCCGTTCAATATGATGTAGGAGAAACGGCTCATAGAGAACATCAGCAAGAAATAAGTGTGGATATATTTGATACAGAATCATAGAATGTTATGGGTTGGAAGGGACCTCAAAGATCACCTAGTTCCAAGCCCTCTGCCATGGATTGGATAGGGACACCTCTCACTAGACTAGACTTCTCACCAATAATTCAGCTAAGCCTGAGGGCAGCTATTCCCATGGTATGACACTCAGCAGTTGAGCAGAATACTAAAAAATACTGAAAACAAGCAAGGAAGGTGATTATTTTAAATATGCATCATGAAATCATGTGTCTCTGGGTGCTGCAATCCTTGCTGCTACTTCTGTTTCAGCTTCTGGGATAGTCCAAGTTTAGGCCCTTCTCTTCCCCTCTTTCTCTCTTTCTGTGGAGATGTTGATATCACTGAAATCACCCTGGAGAAAACAAACAAAAATCAGGTCCTTAATTCTTTTGAGGGCTAAGACTGACCCCTACAACATGCAAGCTTCCCCTCAGCCACTTCAAGCCACAGGAAGGAGGAGGAAAATCAGCTCAAACAAAAGCCTCAAATCCTTTTGTTTGGAATGCAGGCAATGCCCAATTATTTGCAGATGGAGGACTGCCTAAGCTCCCACTCTGAAAAAAGAGGATGTACATATACATTAAAGATACTGCTAGCTTGGAAACACACAGATGCTTCAGGAAACAGTGTGCTTCCTTCCAGGGGTATTTCTCGGCCTGATAAAAGTCCCTCCCTAAAAACCTTGGGAATAGGTCATCTTGGCTACAACAGCACTAGTATTTAAAAAACAAACAAATAACAAAACAACCCCTCCAAAGTACCCCCATTAAAACAAAACCAACCAAACCAAACCAAAACAAAGCCCACTGTGAACTCTTATAGCTTTATTCCACACTGCTCCTCATTTTTTCAGTTATAGCTATCACAGGAAGAGTTTAGAGCCTAATCTATGTATATTTGCTATTATACTTTCAGGGGGATAAACAAAAGGTAACTGTGCTGAAGAAATGAGTCTCAAGACAGCGTGACAAATGCATTCATTGCTACAGATTAGGCTGTCCTATTTATTTTTGTTAAACCAGTGGGAAACAATTTTTTTTTTATTCTCTCTATGCATCAAAAATGTCCAGAAAATGGTCATACAGAGCTGTCCTACTTTCCAGCTGTCATACAGCTGGAATATTGTGCCTGGGTAAGTGAAACGCAGCACAGAACATTGTTCACCAAGTGCCCTCTGCTGGCTTTTTGTTCCCCCAAAGAAGTGTCTCTATTGTGGCCACAAACCGAAGGGTCAATCAATCCCTAACCCTTATTTCTGCTTTTAGGAAAAAAAAGCACTGCTGTCAAATTTGTGAGCACTTGCAACAGCCCACAGAGCAACGTTTCAAAAAAATGGGTTTTTGTGGAAACACAAAGGAGGCAAAAGGGGGCAGGAAAAAATTCAGCTCCTCCCACACCCCCCAAATTAACCCCATCACAGCTCTAGGAAAGCAACACAAGCAGGAACACATTTATCACAGCTCCCCTTCAGCAGGACAGAGCTCTTAAGTGCTTCCTGAAGATAAGAAATGCCAGGAATCCATAAGCCAGGTGCTCTGTGCCTCCTCGTGGGGGCTTGGAGAAGCCTCTTTCACTTCTTATTTCTGATGGCATTTAGCAGAACATAATAATCATAAACTTCCATCCACTTAGCTCAAAGCAGCAAATCCCCTTACCAGCTCCAAACAGCCCTCTGGAAGGAAAGGAAAAACCCAGCTTGGCAAGCAAATGTCTCTATTAATAATTCTCAAAACACACATGGAATTTCCCTCCAAATTTACACTGGCTGAAAGCCAAGATGACAATCCTATCTCTTCTGCTGAAGTAAGACAGCCTTCTATCAATAAAACAAAACCAAAACACCTAGAAAAATGTGCGTATCAAAGGTTTGTAGTCAGTACATTACTGTGAAATTAGAGAGAATGAAAAAAACGAAAGGCAATTCTGCTACGTGATTCTTCCTCCGTTAAAAATCTATTATCTCTAAATTCAGAGATATTAACTAAAGGTAAAAAGAAGATCTAAAAGGTGAGTACATCTGAAAATAAAACTTTGTCCTTGATTTCCCCGGTCCACATTTGTTTGTCCCATCCCCACTAAAAGCACAAGCAGTGGTAGCAGTGTGGGTAGCTCACTTTTTTTACTTCCTTGAAACATACCTCAGGCCCTGAGGAGGAGCTGGATCCTTGGTAACTCTTCTCACAACTCACAGTCCCAGCCCTCAGTCACTGGTTTGAGGTCATCATTTGAGAGTGTTGCTGTTGTTTAGCAGTGAGCTGTTCAATTTGCACATCTGTTTGTCAGCATGTGCTACTGTGACAATCCAGCCTGGAGGTCACCAAGTCAGGGATGAACAGGAAGGTATACAGAGGATTATTGGCATCTTCATGGCTTGGGTGTCTGGATTCAAGGAAGAATGTCAGGGGACTGTAAAGAGGCCCCATCTGGATGATCTAAGCACCAACGTGCAGCAGCTGGTCGCTGCGTGGCAACAGCAATGTTTTCAAAAAATCATCACTTGTCAGGGCACCTGAATCTAAGATTCAGAATCTGACAAAGCTCTGTCCACCACACTGCACTGACCATGAACTGTAGATGGGAGAAACCCTAAATTCATACACATAACCCTGCTGTGGCGAGGGAGTTAATGGGAAGATTTAACTCAGAGGAAGAGCTGAGCTCAGTTTAGACCACTCTCGAAGCAGAGGAAGGTACTGTTAGCACAGGCAGCAGCTGTTCTCCCTCTGCCCTTTGGGGATTTAAATACCATTTCTGTTTGGTGATACTTCCTTATGTTACCAAATTTCTTTGAAAACTCCTGCTGATGTAGGAAAGACATGCACTTTAAAAAGTTGTTACAGTTTATATGCACAATGACCTCCCATACTCTGCTAAACCTCTGTGTACAAAATTGATACTAAAAACATCCGTTCTGTACAAGAAAAACTCATAAAGTTTTAGCACTCAGTTCTATACTGGCATTGTTTTAAATTCTGTTTCTTATCAACTTGATAATTTCATGAAGAATTTGATGGATAAGTAAAAAAAGGTTTCAGAGGATGTCCAAAATCCACTTCATGAACCATGCCTGCTACCAGGATGACTTGGTTTGTGTGTGTGATTCCTCACTGGATGTGGTGATGTGCACAGGGAATCTCTCTGAAATCCACCAAGAAAACACTGCCAGCTTTGAAGAAGAAAATCCAAATCATCTAAATCCAAACATGGGGGTTTTTTAGTGACAAAAAATTACAGGCTACAGTAAAACTTCACTCCTCCTCTTTGTCATTTCATAATGTAATTTCACAGATTCTGCTGGATTCTATAAGGAAAAAATGTACCAAAGAAGTGAACTGAAAAGCAGAAAAACTGCTAAAATGCACCAGCCAAACAGAAAGTGAAGCGACAAGGATGACATAAAGGCAGAAATTAATTTATTTATACATCATTATTCCAGACATTCAATAATACTTCTTTGGAGAAAGCCTTATTACCCTAAAACAGGGGAAGTTAGGATAATTTAAGGCTGCTTTTTCCATTCATTGCTAGTCATACAACTGCTTTAACACGGATGGCTGTCCTTGAAAGTTGTGCGTCACATCAGCGGATATTTTCTCCTTCATTTCGAGACCTTTTAAAACTATAATGGGCCAATGGATGAATTTTTCAAAGTGCTACTCTTGTGGCAGGTAGGGTGTGCCCTGCTGCTGACTGATATTCAGAACAGCTTTGTGAAAACGGAATTCTTTGAAATGGAAAAAAAAATTATATAATCTTTTAATTAATACCAAGCTAAATTAAGATGTGGAAGATGTCTATGCCCTCAACAGCTGATCCTGGCTTGTAGTTCACAGACACAGGCCTGGGCATATAAACCTTGAACCATGCACTCACTCCTCTCTATTCCCATTCTTCAATCACCACGTGCTGCCACTACACGTGCCAAATCCCTACAAAACATCTGCCCTCAGCTTCTGAAAGGGCCTCCAAGTCTCTTTTTGCCTGTTAGAACTGGTTTGACACTGGTGCATTGAGAGGACTTGTTCCAGAACGCATCCACACGGCTCTCTACAGCTGGAAAAGCTCAAAAAAAAAAAATGCTCTGTGTCTCAGGCCAGGCTCCTTGTCCTCTGTAAGGCCCCTCCCTCAGAAAGGCATGGAAATTCCTGCAGCTGGAAATCAGTCAGCTTGGTATCAGCATTCACTAGAGTGTGAACAGGTCAAGCAGGTGAAAACGTTTCCATTGGTCCATGATGTATTTGATACTACGCCCTAAATTTAAACATTTCTGGTGTCGGTTTTCTTTTTATTTGCCAGTTAGTTTTAGCACATTCTTCACCATTGCCCCAATGCCATCGAAGATTTTGTGTAATTCTGTCTCACACATAAATGCTGGGGTAGTCACCACCTTGTTTTTTGTATCCACGTGAGCTTCGTAAAAGGGAGTTAAGGAAAACACAGACATTTTGTGTCTGCAAAATGAACCAGCGCTGACAAAACCTCTCAGCTCCACTATCCCATAAAAAATCACCTCCAAATATGTTATCCTATCCAGCTGTGAAGACAGCTGCAGTCTATAATCCAAGACAGCAGAACCTATTTTTGCCAGAAACACAAACACCACAGGAGAAATCTGTGGATACACAAGAAAACCCACAAAATTGACTGATTGTAATAAGATGTCTCAGGGTACAGTCTGACTGCAGCATTAGCCTCCAGGAAAAGAATAAAGAACTCAAAGAGAACCGACCAGCTGTAACTGGTGCCAGTTTTATGTGCAGCTTCACTCAGTATTTACTGCATTTCCAGGTGCCCAAGGGATTTCTAAGGCAACATCTGAGAATGACACCCTAACTCGCAGCTGTGCAGTTACACAGCTGTGCACAGAAGACACTGTTTCTAATCCTGCACTGCATCACACTATATATTCCCATGAGACTCTAAGTGGAAAAGCCCAGATCCTAGAGTTATTAATTCCTTTCAGGACACATTTCCAAACTGTCTCTCAACGTGGAAATCATCAGGAAAGGATATGGTTACTTCTTTCACACAGTGCTTTGCTCCCAGCTCTTTGATGGCTCCTGCAGTCCCAGCATAAGGCCACTTGCCACCTTCCTCTTCTTCGTGGCCCACAGTTACTTCAGCGCCAGAGAGAACCTTTGCTGCCAGCACTGGGGAAATGCAGCACAGGCTGCAACAGAAGGAACTGTAAGTGCAATTCTACACTCCTCCAAAACCTGCTCATAACTGAAAAGACTCAGATGGACACAGCCTTACACATCTGAAAGGCATCACAAGGCAACTTCCACTCAGAATTTTCTCTGCTGCTCCTCTGACAAACACCTACACACATCTTGACAAACATACGTACCCAATCGGTTTGCCTGCTTTGTGGAAGTCCTTTAAGACTCGTTCAACTTCTCCGTTCACCTTGCAATCTTTCCCATCAACAGCAAAGGTAGATCTGTAACAGGAAGAAACTTTATGCATAACTCATTATAAACCTACAGAGGTATCTGCCCTGAGACTGGCTCCAAAGGGTCATCACAAACTTAACATGCTTCTAAAAGGGGGTTGAAAAAGCCTCTAGTTCACCATCAGTGCTTTAGCCAAAATGCTGCACTTCCCAGGCTTTGGTCTGTCAGAAAGTTCCTTACTTGACATAAACATCTAGAAAAAAGAATTATGAAATCAGCTTTCTAGGATTACTGAGAAGTGGAACAGCAATCTTTTCAAAGAAGAAATAAAATGTATAGAAGAAAAGGGAAATAACATTCATGTTTATCAAAGCAAAAAAGACCTAGTTTTTTTTAAACTAGCTGTTGTATTACCATTACTAATGCAAGAGGGGATTTTTTTGGTAGGCAGACAGGAAGAAACTGAATAATAACACTACAAACACCTGAAACTACTGAAGTTCTACCTTCACTTCCCTCAGTCCTAAAACAAAACATCTCCAGGTGTAAGAAAACACATAAACTCCAGAATTCTCATCATCATTGTTCAGAAAATTTAAAACAAGACAGGACTTCAAAAGGAGTTTTGCTTTTGAAGTAGGAGTTACATATGTAGTAAATAAGGCCATTTATTGCTTCCTGATTTTACTGTGTGAATCATAGTTCAAAGAATCACAGAATGGTTTGGGTTGCAAGGGACCTTAAAGGTCACCCAGTTTCAATTCCTCTGCCATGGGCAGGGACACCTTCCCCTAGACCAGGCTGCTCAGAGCCCCATCCAACCTGGCCTTGAACATTTCCAGAGATGGGGCATCCACAGTTTCTCTGGACAACGTGTTCCAGTGCCTCACCACCCTCACAGAAAAGCAATTTTTCCTAATATGAAGCCATTTGTCCTTGTCCTGCCACTCCAGGCCCTTGTAAAAAGTCCCTCTCCATCTTTCCTGTAGGCTCCCTTCAGGTACTGGAAGGCTGCAAATAGGTCACCCCAAAGCCTTCTCTTCTCCCAGGCTCATTACAAAAAGTTAATTAGGAATATTTGGTTGAGGAGTCTAATGCTTAGTTGGCACTCACAAGTTTTTGGCAGCTCCAAATCCACCAGGGAATATCACAGCATCATGGTCTGCTGTGGTCAGCTTAGCCAGGCTTGCAATTTTACCACGAGCTATTCTTGCAGACTCCACTAAAACATTCCTTGAAGAACCAGAAATAAAACAGCGAGATTAACCAAGAATCTGCACACAGAATAGCATGAGTAAAGTTTTGTCACAGGATGAGAAGGAAGGGAGGGAGCAAGAAGAACAGCGGTATTTAATAACTGAAGTTATTGATACTTCTAAAATACTACTACTGGAAAACACAGGCACTGAGAGACTGTATATAATGAAGTCCAGAAAACTCATTTAATATTTTCTCTCCAAACAGAACACCAGCTGGCATAAAGCCACGAGATGCACTCAGCAAAGTGCTACAAGTGCTGTTAGAGGCTGCTGTGTCTGAAGACTGAGAGACTGAGGCTCAGCAGTCACGGAAAACACACAAAACACAGACTTACCTTGACTCAGCTTCAGCTGGCTGCCCTTTAGTGTGGTCGATGACATGCATCTGAGGAACATCGGGAGCATACATGTGAACCTCAGCTCCCCCACGGCTAAGGTGCACCAGCACACTACGAAAAAGGAGATAAAACGAGCAGAAAACCTCTAAAGAGAGGCTTTACCTGGCCCCTAAGTCTTGCTACGGATATTCCACCTGATTTTGAAGGAAGAGGGGAAAAAAAGACACATCCTACCAAAGCATATTGAGCACAGAGCAGCAAAATCCCTGTATGGAACACCAGAGTGCAGAGCAGAACACAAAGCCAGCTGGGAGGCAGGGTAAGGTAAGCTGGAGACAAGTTATTTTGTTTGGTGCTTTTAAGAAGCCAAATAGGAACAACAAAAACTTCCTTTCTCCAATTCCCAAAGTGTTATGGAAGAGTCCCACACTTAACATACCCACGTACACATTTAACTTAGGCCCAGATGAAACACCTCTTATTAATTCACAGCAGGAGTTAATAATTCAACTTAAGTATTAACAATTCAACAATAAGTAGTAACAGGAACAGAAACTCAAAGTGATTATGAAATTAGGTCTGTACTTAATTCTCTTGAGATTGATCCTGGAACTCTGAATTTCTGTTTCTGAAGAAAATACTCCCAAACTCTTTGCTCTGGCATCACACACATTGTGCTGCATCTTTGGACGATCACTGAGTACTGCAAGAACGCAGCCTGAGCTCCCAGTTATGCTGTGAGAAAACTGTGAAGCTTCATCATACATCTTTCAGGGTTAATTTTGATGGCCAGAGACACTAAAACTAAATTAAACAGACTGCTGCAATGTAAAAGGACTATTTTGGAGCCCATTTCATAAAGCAGCTTACGCTGATGCCTCGTGGATTTCTGTGCCATCGTAGACGCCACAACCAGACAGGACCTGCAGTGAGAAAACCAAGAGAGTATTTCAGGTGACACAAAACTTCCTACAGGATCTTTCACAAGGTAAGATGAAAACAAACAAACAAAAAAGGATCATCGAACAAAAAAAACCCCTCCCTTCACCCCCCTAAAGAACAACTTGGCAACAAGGTCTTTACTAATCCAGTGAACGTGATGCTGTGAGCACTGGAGTCACCATTTGACACACTGCAGAACCGGCATTTCCTATTTATAGCAACCCCTCACAGGGCTCAGAAATAACCAGTGTTTATTTCCTGGCTTATACATTTATTCCCCAGTTAATAAACTGACATGTTATCCTTAGGTATGTTTTTACTGTGCACACAGTGGGTTGTTCTCAGTCTCACACATCTTTTTAACGACGTGTCCACATCCATGTGAAACACCTTCTCATCCAGATGCTCATCAACCAGAAGTGGGATAAAAGTGCACTTCGAGGTAGCACTGAGGATAAACTACTTTACCTGCTGCTGTATTTTGTCTGAGGATCTGCATCAGAGATCAACAGCCAAGTAACTTTCAATGCAATAGTGCAATTATGCTGTATTGGCCATGCTTTTCCTTCATAATACTGGTAATAATACTTTAAATTTTTTTATACACACACTGCAGGATAAAAAGCACAACCATCTACCTTTGTGTGAGTGGAGAGTCTTTGACAGTAGAAAGAGAAAAAACATTAAAAAAAAAAAAAAAACACAGAAAAAAGCCATTATAAGAACAAAATAAAACCAAAAAAAATCCAAAGGGTTATGTAGTTCCTGAAAGTATATGGATGAACTCTTGTGGGTTTTTTTGTTTGGCTGTTTGTATTGAAAGGAAAAAAATCCAGTTAGGAAGTCAATTTCTTTTCCTCTTTTTTTTTTTCTTTTTTTTTCACTTTGCTGTCTTACCTCAGTTTTTTGAAGCTCAAAAGCTTTTAATCACAGACACACAAACAGAAACTCAGAACTGAAACTGTCTTAGTTAGAAATGTTAAAAATGTTACACTTGAAGGGGCTTTCAGGCCCCAATACCCAGTTCTCTGCTCTCAGGGGCATGACATGCCACCACCACTTCACCAAACGAGCACAATCCATGAACGTTCTTCTGTCCATGTTAATCCCGTTCTGATACTTAAGAGTCGCCTTTGACTTCACCACCTTTTTATCTTTCATTTATTTTAGAGTGAATAAATAGATAAGCAACTGTGTTGTAATTATCTTTCATAAGCAACACTTCTTAAATGTTGTTGAAACTCACTGAAACCGAAGTACTAAAACACTGTCCTCTTCTGTTATTTCAGTACCCTCTTGGTGCCAAATCTGTCTCCTACCATAGTCAGAAATTTATACCACTAAATGTCAAAAATAACATTTGTTTTCCCCCCTCTGTTTAAAAAGCTGTTACTTGCTAAAATGACAGCATTCTGGTGGGTTATCTGTTAGCCATTTGGACCAGCATTCTGCCCACTCCAGAGCCAACTCTGCCCCAAAGAGATTTCTTCACGCAGGTAATGCCTTTTTATTTCTTTATGTTTAATGCTGCCTAGACTATGAAAAGCTCAAGCTTCAAGGGCTTGAGCTCCAGCACTGTGTCCATATGGGACACCATCTACCGCCTTGATTTTCCTTTGGCAACCTCTGGCTCCTCCATCTCCTAGCTTTCTTTCGTACTTCTGACACGCTTTACCTCCTTCCTGCAGAAGAGCACAACCCAGCCTAAATATTGTCCTGTGCACTCTGAGGACCTCCCCCGGTCACACCATAAACTGTTTCAAGTTCTCCTGGGCTCCTCAGTGCAAGCGAGAAGCGGTGCTCCTAGAGCAGGTCCAGCAGAGGGAAACGAGCATGACTGAGGGACTGGAGCATCTTTCTTATGAATAAAGGCTGAGGGAGCTGGGGCTGTTCAGCCCCCAGAGGAGACACTGAGAGGGGACCTCCCCCAGGTCTGTGGGGTCTGCAGGGAAGGGGCAGAGGATGGACCAGGCTCTGCTCGGGGGGGCCCAGCAATGGCACAAGAGGAACAGGCAGGAACTGGTGCCCAGGAAGTTCCACCTGGACATGCCGAAGAACTTCTTTGCTGTGCAGTGACCCAGCACTGAACAGATTGCCCAGACAGAGTGTGGAGTCTCCCTCACTGGAGATATTCCAGAACTGTCTGGACACAATCCTCTGGGATGGCCCTGCTCGAGCAGGGAGATGGGACCAGATGACCCGCTGTGGTCCCTTCCAACCATTCTGTTGTTCTTTATAAACCAACTCCACGCCAGCAACAACTCCGCAGCCGTCAATTTTGACGCGTTTCCCCACTCCTGCTCTGTCCTCCTCCAAGTTTCTCAGCTCTAGGCGAGCCTTTCCCGGCCCCCTCCTTACACTCGCCCCACCGCGGGAGAGACCCCCCTGCAGAGCCCCCTTTCCTCAGCAGGGGCCGAGGGCGGACGGGCAGAGCCGGGCAGTGAAAAATAAACCCAATGCGCTTCCCCTCAGCGCGGCTCCTCCATTAACTCACCACAGCGACGCGGGCGGAGCGGCGGTGCCGGGCGGAGCAGTGGAAGGAGGCGAGGCCGGCGGGTCCCGCCGCCCGCCGCAGAGCGGTGCTCAGGGCCGGGCCGCAGGAGGTCAGCATGGCCAGGCGGTGGGAGAAGGGACCGGAGGAACCGGGAGCAGGAACGGGGAGCAGGCCGGGGCAAGGCGGGCGGGGAAAGGGAAAGGCCGCGCTTCGAGGCCGCCGCGGCCTTGGCAGCGCCCCCTGGAGGCCCGGAGGGGCCCCTGAGGGCCCTTGTTCCCGAGCCGTCTTTAATGGGAATAAAAGTGAAAAAAAAAAAACCCACGGAAATAAGCCCTCGGGACTTGTTTTGAACACAAGCCTTGCAGCAAGAGGCGCCTAGGCCAGAGCATGTTTACCCCATGGAAATGGGGTAAACAACACACAGGGACAGCTGCATTGCTCTGGGAGCTCTCTGGGACCCTGTGAAACACTGGTTTTTAGCGGTTTTACCCTTCTCATTCAGTTTTTACTTTTTCTTTCTTTATTAAGGAAACCAAACTATGGATATAACGAGAAATTTCCTCACTGAAAGCATTGTCAAGCATTGGAATGGGCTGCCCGGGGGGGTGGTAGATTCACCATCCCTGGGAGGTGCTTTTGGACGTGGCACTTTGTGCATGGTCTGGGTAAAAAGGTGGTGATCGGCCAAAGGCTGGACTCAAAGATCTTGGAGGTCTTTTCCAACCTAATTAATTCTGCCATACTATTATATCTCATTAACACTGTCATTTCAACATGTGAGTGGAAAGTATTACAAGCACAGACGCAGTTCTTTGTTATTCAGGATCTCACTGTTGTTATTGGTCAATTTTCCCACCAATTCATTTAAAAAAAACCAAGGAAATAAAAATTCCAGATTTTAATGTGCTAGTAAACAACATAAAAAAAACCCCAACAAAACAAGGCAAAAGTTTTCATCTGAAAAAAAAAAAAAACAAAACAACCCAACCACATTTGTAACACATTCTCTTAAAAGTTTAAATTTCATCATTGAGTTGGTAATGTCCAAACAAATTTTTTACTACAGCTATCTCGAGGTTCTTAATTAAACCCCTTCAAGATTTGTACATCACAGTAAATATTCTTTCATAGTCATTGCTATGGATGTAACATTTATCCTCATTATTGAACCTTCATCAGATTTGGAAGTCAGAGAACTAAGAAAACTGTTCCAGAAATATGTATATATTAAATCCAAGCAAAGCAACATTTAAAACAAGTTGAGAGCGACAAAAAAGACCTCCAATTAAGAATGATTTTTAAAAAGGATAAAAAACCCAGTCCAATGTATGACAAGACTGCACTACAAAACTCACAAAACTTGATGTACAAAGCACTTCTAATAAACTTCTTCCAGCCGTACTTTTAACTTCACTAAGAATACTTTTTTTTCCTTGTTTGAAATCAGGAATTATTAAAAAAAAAAAAAAAAAAGAAATCAACAAGAAATCAATGCTGTTGAGTTTACAGCTAAGGGGTGCACGATTTATGCCATGGATGGCACTTTGCCTATCCTATGTGTAACTCCATCCACATCGTTGGGAAGAGCTAATTGATGCCACTATGAGGGCCACTCATTCTCAGTGAATACCACTGCATAAAATACTGCCTGAGGTTTTTTCCCCCCTCTCATGCAGAGTAACTAGGAACTCAATTTGTCTTTATGAATCTCTTTCATAAGATAATCGCTGTCAGAATCCAACTCTTCTTCATCTACTGATGTTTCTTCCGCCAGACGTTTCATGCCCCGCTGCTGTGAAATGGCCAGGGCGTATTTGATGTTGTAGATGTTCCATTCACAGCTGTCAAAATAAACAGGAACACGTGAGAAACAAAATTCTGTTCTCCTCCAAAATAAAAACACTTCTAGCAGAAGGCTGCCTCGAATTCTCTGGTTCTAATAACATGCTTACTTCAAGTTTTTGATTTAAAAGTTTAAATGTAACAACACGTACAGTTTTGAAACATCTTCGAAATGACGCTGGATGCTTTTCTGGAGGAACTGAATCATGGGGAGCAGCTTCACTGACCTGGAATGGAGAAAACACACAATTTGAAGTGCAATTCATTTTTACATATGGAAATCCTTTTTGTAGTCTCTAGATTTTAACAAGCATACATGTTAACTTTTCAGAGCAAACTTTTTAAGATATACTAAATAAACAAAAGCTCTTTGCTTTTGACTCTTCCCTCAATAATGTCACAGTACTCAACGCAAGTAATACAAGTAATATAATGCAATAATACAAGTAATACTTGATACAAGTAATGCCAGAAATATCTTTTTCTAATGTCAAACTGCAGCTTTAAGAACAAATTCTGCTTGCTGGTAGCAATGACAGTTCCTTCTCAGTACTACAACACTTTCTGAACAAGGTAGAGTTTGTTTTAAATCATCCTCTTCTACTTGAACAGCAACAAAATGAGAAAATTTCTTCCAGTCATTCCAGTAACTAAAATATTATTACCAGCTTTGAAGCAAGGAAAGAGTTACACAATGCACTGGTGTTTAACCTGCAAGACTCTTTCTCATATTATCTCTCACTTAGCCCATTTTAAATTTGTAAATTTGCCTTATTTTGTTCCTAAATGCCTATAAATTCTATACTATGGGTGGGCTGAATATAATTCACAGACCAGGCACAAGCAGTGGTAGAGAACTATACAGGAAAGCTGAGTACTAGCAGCTAAGAGTTCAAGCTATAATGGTAAAATGTATATATATTTCAAGGTAAGATGTATATATATTTCATGTATATATATTTGAAAAATGCAGTCAGTACCTGCCAATTACCTTTCTGTGACATTTAAGATAAATAATTGTTTAAAAACTCCAATGTCAAACCTACTATAACTCTTGAAATCTTTATGTATTTATCGGCTAAGCAAGCCGTGCAAAGCTTTATCTGTTATACCTGAAAATGTTTTTGCAGTATATCTTCACAAATCCAGCAGTGTATTCCAATTCTATCATATACACTTGTTAGAAGCATAAAAACATTCAGGTTCGAAGAGATCTTTAATATCAAGTCCAAAGCATTACTTTTAACATTAGTAAAGAAATTGTAAAAATTAAATAATTGTTGCGTATGCACTATCTAGAATGTCAGTAAGTGTTAAGTAAAAACTGATGGGTTTAAATTTTAATTTTAAAGTGCTTGTGAGCATTTAGACTTTCACAAGATCTCACCTTGTTTTCAGTTTCTGTCCATGCAGCATGAGCAACTTATGAGCCCAAATAAGATAGAACTCCAAGTGACACGAGGTCTCAAATGCAGAGGCCAGGAACTCCAATAATTTCTCCACATACAGGTCTGGGAGTGATGAGCAGACAACATCAACTGTGCAAAAAGGGAAAAAAAGCCCAGAGACATTCAACAGAGTTGAATTACTGTCTGGAGTAACATGAAAGAGACCATGGGAAAACATAAGGGGAAGGAGAAGGTGGCACTGTCTTGGCAGTTGTTTGATATTTAGAGCTGTAATTCAGGTTAAAGTACCACAGTCTCTCAGGAGACAAGTCTTCCCTCTGTCAGCCTTCCAATCACTCCTGTATTTAAAAGCAAGAACTCTTCCCTCCACAAGTTCTTCCTCCTAACAGACTATTATCCCTACCAGCCCTCTTTCAGAACTTAAACTTCCCCCCATCCTCCTCTTTCAGTGTAACAGACTTTACTCAAGTCTGACTTCACACAAATTTCTGTATTCAGTGGAACTAGTTATGAAGAATGGTCAGAGGCAATAAAGGGCACTTAAAAAGACAGCAAAGTCACCTGCCCACAGAGGAAATGTCTGAATGCTGTCAGCAATTGTGTAGCACCTGAAGACCGTAAAAATATTCCCCTTCTCTTCTGAAGACTGAACAAACCCAACACTTCAGCTTATTTTGGCTTACACATCTCTGCTTACAGCTAGCTCAGCCAAATTCCATGGAACATCCACTCACCTTCACTGCTAGGAACAGCCTCTATGACCTCCTGAATTAATTTCTTTTCATTCAGCTTGAAGGCCATGATGATGGCCATAGTGTACTCCTTCTGGCGCAGTGTTTTGTGTATATTGCTGGGTGTGACATCAACATCCAGCTCAAAAGGATCAAAAATCAGTCCAGAGTCCAGTGAATAGATCAGAAGACCCTCTGTGGTGGTGGCTGCCCAGCTTCGTCCTAGAAGACAAGAAACAGTATTTAACAAATATTTACCGAAGATGAGTCTTCTGGAAGGGAAACACAAAAGTAAGGACGAACAGATGACTCCTCATTTGTTTGCAAGAAGTGGGTAAGATTGAAAGATGCACCTTTAATGGAC
Source organism: Empidonax traillii (assembly GCF_003031625.1). Lineage (NCBI taxonomy): Eukaryota > Metazoa > Chordata > Aves > Passeriformes > Tyrannidae > Empidonax > Empidonax traillii. The sequence continues at coordinate 855,095 of NW_020955194.1, read as the reverse complement.
CTGTCAGCAAGGACAACATTTGTAAGAAACACCGGCTCAAGGTGACACACATTTAAGATTCCTAAATTACCCACTGCACAGAAAACCAGTCTATGAACCTAGCAGGACTATGCTACATCTGCAAAGATCTCCAAGGCCTTTGCACTTCATTATTACTCCTCCAATGCTCTGCTCTTGTGCTTGTTTTATAAGGAATGCAAACATCCTAAATTAATTGTCGACACTCACCTGTAGGAGAGAATCGCACACAAGTCACTCTTATTTCAGGTTTAAAGTGTCGGTAACTCATGTCACCTAAAAGAGAATTTTAGAAGTGATTCAGTATGTTCACCAAAAGTTCACAGTTATCAACTCTTAACTATGATGTTATCTTTAAATAATGCAGAACAGGGCAAAAACTGGCAGAGTTAATGACTGGATAAGGCACAGTCCACATCTGAGAGATCAGCCTACAGCTCAAGTGGTCGGACTGAATTTTGCTCTTTGAAAATTAAATCAGGACTGCTGGGTTCCTTATCCAGGAGATCCCTTTACCTCCTGTTTCCTGTTGCTTCTACTGTGCAAAAGGATCCACCCATATATCAGCTGAACACTTGTGTGACAGATCCTTGCGTCTGGAGAACATCCAGGTAATCCTAATATTAAAACTGAGCTCAACAAATCAAACCCTTCTTATCTATGTCAAAGGTTTTGGTCCACACAAAACTAGCAACAACAGAGCAAAGCCAATGCCATACCTCTCTTTACTCCAGGAAGAGGAATAGCAACACCATCGTCACCTCCACCCCCTTCATCAATCAGAGCCAAGCTGCCAAATTCAGTCATTTTTCTCCGATCTAAGTATTCCTAGAAAAACACACAAGTTCCATTCACAGCACTGAATCTCCTCTCAAACAGTCCAGCTCAGTTTAGAGTGTGGTTTCACATCATTACAATGTTGTTTACTCCAGAGAAGCACTGTTTTGTTTCCTCACCTGCAGCCCTGCTCCTTCTGCCCTTCAGGCTCCAATAACTGCCCTCTGCTAATGGAAGGGCTGTGTGGCCAGACAGCTGTGCAAATGAGATTTTAGGAACCTCCCTGCCCCCCCATTTTTAAACATCCATCCCTTCCAGGGTTCTTTTTCAGCTGATATCCTTTTAAGCCACGTGCTGAGCAGTGACAGCACAACTAAGGGCAGCAGAGAACCAAAGTCTGCTTTGCAAACCGCTGTGGCCTAACACGAACACTTGGAACCACAGTCCCTGTAACAACCATCACTCTTCCAGGTAAGGGGGTGTTGAAAAGGTTTATTGGAATTATTTTCCTTCTGATGATTTTCATCACTTACTTTACATTTGAAGGAATTTAATTTTGCATTTGGCAAATAAAGGTCAGTGATTTTGTTCTGTCTCCACAACAAAATCCTTAATTTCTTTGCCAACACAAACAACTGACATCCAGGGAGTTAGTTTAGAACAAAATGTTAAGAATTTAAATTTTCACTTCAGTTTTAAGTTTAGTGACAACTAACTTAGTATGCTTGAGAGTTCTGCTTATTCAATACAAACACACTACAGTTTGGCAAAACTGTAGCTAGCTGACTTCCAGGAATCAATTCTGTTTTCTGAGAAATATTTCCTTACCCCTCTCCTCCACAAAACCAAGACAATGAACCCATGCTTAACGTAACACTCATGAATCACACTTAATGAGATGTTATACCAAAACCAAAGTCTTGTGGGGGTGGGAGAATGAAAAAAGAAGACTCCTGTGCTCACGTACCTCCATTGCATCTAAAGAATGGTTGCATGAGATTTCAAATTTTTTCATAAGAATCTGTTCCTTGACATTATATATACAGACAAATTTTGACAATCCACCTGCCAGAACTGACTGACCATCTGCTGAGTAACAAAGAGTAGTAAAAGACCTGGTAAAGAAGAAGAGAAAGTAGTAAGTTCGCTGTCACATCTGGGCAGAAGACAAGAGTACAGTGTAAAGACACAGAATGACCATTCCGTGAAAAAAGTGGAGGTTTTCAATCACACAGTATGCACTTAACATACAAAATCATTTAGCACAAACAAGTCCTTGGTGCTTTACTATGAATCACAAACAATTTAGAACTTCAGCTTTTTTACGTACTTTCATTCTACTGATTCTGGGTCCCAACTCAGTGAATGAGCTTTTAACTACACCCTACACAACACCGAGGATGGGCAGAGGAGCTAAAGAAAAACCAATGTCATGACCTGTTTTAAAAGAAATGTTGAGAGCTCATCACCAAAAAAAACATTTTTTTTCTTTTCAAAAAGCCATTGTTTCTTTTTTTAATTTTGAGTGGGAGCAATAAGTTAAAAAAACAAAGGAAAAGGAGCAGAACAAAACATGACTTTTACATTATTCTTTTTGACAGCACACGAATTCAGCTTGCCTTTAAACATTACTGCACATGCACAGCAACATGTAACAAACCCCACACTAACATTTTTTTTTTTAAATGAAATAATTTCTGCACACTAATAGTTACATACTAGTATTTCTGCAACAAGACATTCACTTATAAACCTATCACATAGCAAATGAACAACTTGTCATGAGAAGGCTGATATTTTGCTGGGAATCCAACTGATAAAAAAAATACACATGGGTCAAAGTGATGCTGAGCAGTGGATGAACACAGCAGAAGACAAAAAGGAGTCACCCAGATGTCAAGTCAGGCAGTGTTTTAAAATCCAGCATCAGAATCAAAATATCTGAAAAGCAGGTAATACACTCTGAAATCTTCATGTAGAAAACAAATGGAAAGAAACAATTCAAAACCAACACAGCGTTGCACCCTCTTTTCACGGCAACCCCATGTACATACTTGCCCTTGGCCGCCTGCTTGGCAGTTATTTTATCAAGCTCCTTCCTCCCCATCTGAAGATCGTGCCTTCCCTCAATTGAGCCAGTCTGCACTGCATTTTCATGATCCCAAAATGTTATCTGTCCATCCAAAGCAGCAACTGCAAGCTCCTTGCCATCAGGACGGAACGCAACGACGAGAACTGCAAAGAATTTAATTAACAGTTAAAAATGCAGTCAGACATTTTTCTAAGAGAGTTTTTCTAGGATCTTACCTCAACTACCAAAAAAAGTTAAAGTGTAACAAGTATGACTGTACTTTTTCCACCGAACATACACATATTTAGCTAATTATAAAGCTAGAGATAGTATTAAATTAAAATATTTACTGCACTTTTAATCAAGTACTATAGTGAGATTTCTCAACTTTTAGGTTTTATTATCAAGAGTGAGTCTGTCTGTATTTGACACGTTCTGCTGTTCATTACTGAAATATTTTAGATGATATTTTTATATTTGATATACGATGCAAAATGAAATAAAATATTACCATCTGAGTTCATTATTAGTGTCTCCTTAGTTCTCCAGCTGTCTAACATATCCCATAACTTGACTGTTTTATCCCAAGAGGCACTGGCTAGAACACACTTCATTGGGTTAAAGGACAAACTGCTGATGGGACCCTCATGGCCTGCTAAGACCTAGTAAGAGAACACAAGGCAACAAGGAATTAGGTGAAAGAAACTGAAATTCATGTAGTCTGCATTCAGTAAACTCCAGATATAGCCATTAAACCATGCCTAACTTGTCAACACATGCCTGAGATCACTTTTGGACACGTGGCACAATACACACCAGTGATTCTAAACTTTTTAATTTCACAATATAGACACTCTATTTCCACTATATAGATATCTACAACTACGCTTATGCACATACAGCCTCTTTAGAGACCAAGACTTAAGAGTGCAGTGTGCCATTTTCCCCCCTCTAATCAGAACAATCAGACCTGCTATGAAAAAACAAGCCATTGCTCTGAGAATTCATATCCCCCGCAGCTGAAAACACTTCAGAAAAAACACTAATAAAAACTGTAAGAGTAATACAGATTTTTATGTCATGGAGCTCCTGCTCCTCTCAAAAGAAATCAAGGAAAGAAACTGAACTCAAAACTCTGGAGATCCAGCCAAGTACGTGCTGAGTTATTATAGTGATCTGTATTCAATGGTTGTGCCATTGAATTTAATACATGAACTGCTGAGCTCTTCTACTTATACAAGATGTACAATAATGCTTAAGAATTGAAACAATAAAAAACATCTAAAAAAAAAAATTAGAGCCCCTGCTCTGCTCCAGCAGAACCCTCCATGAAATCTGTATTGGTCTTAACGCAGCACCTAAAACTTCTCCATTACCTGCAGAAAATATGTAGAAAAGAACATCTCTGAACAACTGCTGGAGGGAAAGACTCTAATGACCTCATGTTAGCTCAGCAATACTGTTGTTACCTTATCAACAAGAAACAGCTCATTACTCAAAAATTCTAAAAACTTATTTCACACATGAATTCAACGTAATTTCCATGCAATAAATAAAAAAATAAAAAAAATCCTGTGAGAAACATAGTGCAGCTCCAGTTTTCGAATGTAAGGAAACCACTTCCCGTTGTATTGAAACCCTTTGGTCAATCCCAAAGTTACTGAGTATCCCCACAATTTATACTGCGTTAAATTCAAGCCCTCCAACATTGTAGGTCCTTACATCCAGCAGCCTCCCACTCTGCATTGACCAGATGAATATTTCAAAGGAATCCTGGGAACCAGCTGACACGATCTCCCCACTGGAGTCCACAGCCAAACAAGAGAACTGGCTTGGTCGTGGAGACGTAAAGGTGCGGAAGTTGCGGTATCTGTGGTAGGTGTGAAAATACATCATGAGAACACTTTAGGGAGACTGAAAGGTATGTTTCACAAACTTATTTAAAACAGGATTTCATTTTGTATTTTTAAAGTCTTTTACGCTATCTACAGAAAAAATATTCTATGTATAAAATTAGATGTGATGCCTCAGCACACACTTCAAAAGAAGTACCGAAAGCTCTGCAGAAATAGGAGCCAAAAATACTCAAACAGAGAAGTTCTCTTCTGTTAAATAGTGTATTCTGTTAAATAGTTTTTTAAAAAATATAGGCTTGTTTACACATCTAGTGCTGTGCACAGTTGTATTATAACAGCTCAACCACTAAAACTATGGCAGGCGTTCAGTTAGTCAAGTGCCTTCTCCCCATTTGAGTAGAGCCAGATAACGATCCTAGTGGATTTCCAGCTTCCCTGAGAAAAGTTCTTCCAGAATTTTCTTCACAGAAACTGCATGGAGTGACAGGATTCCTAATTACCACCTAAATTTAAATCAAAGGCTGAACCAAAACTCAACAAGGCAGTACTCACATCAAACAAGCAATCAGCACTTAGCTGTATTTCGGGGGGGGGGGGGAGGTGAAAGCTGAAGACTAAATGAGACACAAGAGCTTTTCTGAAGAGTTACCTGTGCAGATCGAAGGCACGCACTGTTCCATCAAGGGAAGCACTCAAAACAACATAACCAGTGGAAGTGAAAGTTACAGCAGTTACACCGCTGGTGTGTTCTGTAAACGTGACAAAACAAAAGCTGCTTGAAGTGTTCCACACTTTCACCTGCAATAGAGACAAGAAAAGACTTCTTGGAATCTCCATAATTGGTTCAGACAATCAGGGTAAGGCAGCAGAAGAGGAAAGAAAAACTAGGTCTAGAACTCTGCAATAGCATAAAAGACTTCCAATATTATCAGTAAGGAATTCTGTGGAAGCGAAGTAAACACACCACAGCTTAACTTTAAACTGCTAAAGACACATTTGCTACAGGAAAATCTAGGGGGAGATGGACAAAAAAAGAACTGAAACAAAGTTAGTTTTCAAGGACAGCTGTAATGCTTGGTGAGCATCTTGAGCTTCCAAGCTTTGTACTGCCATGGGTAAGACAAGTGTCAAATTCAAAACCAACTGTGAAGCCATCACAGAAGTTACAACTGAGATGATATTTCAGTTGGGCTTTTTGCTTGAACAAAAACATTATGTATTTAGCTTTCTGCAGGTTGAGACTTCCGGGGTTTGGCCAGTTTTGAACCTGAATGGCATAAGCCATGAAGTGGCAGATTTTCTTCTGGTGCTCAAAAAGTACTGACTGGAAATCAGCTGCTATTGTTGTTCCATTTAAGTGCCAAGACATTGTGAGATTGCTCTACAAAATATCTTTAAAAAAATAAAAAAGTACCTGTACCCATAGCACAGCATTTCTCTTCAAGTCACCCATGAGAAAGTAATTTTTTGTTAAACAACAAGCTGCTGGACTGGTGCATTTAAAAAGAAAAAGTTGCACTTTTATAAATAATTTGAAATTCATTTCATATGAAAAACAATTAAGAGGGCATGAATCTGGGTGACTTAAGTTCATTCATCCCAAAGTGTCATGGAACCACCACGAGCACACGTGAATCAACATTTGATGAATTAGACATTTTGGTGTTTATGGTGAGTGGATCTGTAATAATTAAAAAAACCATCTGCTAAAAAGCATATGTGATGTAATCTGCTGACACTAGTAATAATAAATCAAAATATACATGCTCTAGAGAGAAAAACAAAAAACATTTAAGAAGTGATGATGCAAAATCATTGCTTTATACTAAGAAAAGTATGTATCAATTACAGTAACAGAGCTTTTGACACAAAAAGGAAAGTCAAGCTGCTTACTACGTTACTAACACTTCAGCTCATATTCCAGCAATACTTCCCCACTTACTTTCCCATCCTCCCCTCCAGTTGCTATGTACTGTCCATCTGGAGAATATGCCAAGGAAACCATGCTGTTGAAATGTCCCTGCTGCTTCAGCACATAGGATTCACTTTGCCATTCCCACACCAGGAGCTGACCCAAACCTGTAACCACAGCAGAAGGACTGACCAGAATTAGGAATACAGTGACCCTGCAAATGCAAGTCACAAAACACACAACTGCAAGCAATGTAATAAAAACAAACAAACAAACAAAACAAAACGATTGATGCAGACAGGTTGCACTCTGTATTTTTCAGTCCTAATAAAAAGCCATTTCTCTATTAAAACTTCAAGGCAGGTTTCCTCAACAACCAGGAGCTGTTACTTGGATTAATGTTCTCAATACTACAGCAGCAATGCTACCAACCAGCTGATAAATGAGCTGGAAAGAAAAGCAGGGCTGCATAAAAGGGTACGGTCTTGGTTTCCATGCAAATCATTATGGACTGGGTGGGAATACTGAAACATCCAGGCAGGTTTGTGATATGGGATGTGCAGCAAGTGGCAAAGGAAGACTGAATGGCCCAGAATGAAAGCATATTGCAAACTACAAGGGATATGGGCTTTACCCTAACTCTGCTTGGGTTTTCATACATGAAACATGTATTTTTTCCTTCGTCAAAAAAATATTTTCCTGAATTACAAGAATTCTGTGAGGAGAGACTAATTAGGGATACTTGTTTTACTGTAGGTATGAGAACAGAAATCATTAACAAAACGTTAACATTTGGAGTCAAGATCAGTAAGAGGAATTTGGGCTTGCACACCCACCATATTCCTCATTTTTCCATGAACAGAGACCCCCAAAAATTTGACAAACCTGAGCATCCAAAGGCAATCCAGTCCCCAGTGCAGTTAATAGCAATAGAAGCTATCCTTTGGTCTGAAATACTGAAGTACAAGAAATACTCAGTAAACAAATTTGCGTTTTCACATCTTGTGTAATAAAACTTCAAGTCTAATGTTTATTATCTCTGTTCAAGCAAGTTGTTTGATCGCTTTGCTGAACTTCTGTACCACTGGAACATCAAAAGCCTCATACAAATTCTTTTTCTTTTTGTCATACTCAAAACCACCAAACAGACATTACTGCCTTCTTTGGAATAAAGGCAGAGTATCTGCATCCCAAAGATGTACTTGCCAGCACAGAGCACAACATATAAGAAAAAAAAGGGGTTTTGGACATAAAAATTCTTTAGCTGGCATCCTACAGCTATGGAAAAGAATTATGATTTAATTTTTTCAACTTAGAGACAATTTACAGAAAATTTTACACATGCAGAACTTTTTTTTCAGCTTCTGTTTTCTACAGAGAAACTGAACACATGGCTGAAGAAATCTACAGCCAATAACTAGCAAATTCTGAGTAGTTTTCTCATTCAGACCTCATTTTTCCATAAAATCCTATGGAATGGAGTTATATGGTATTTATTACATAAATTTACAATTCTGCCTTTCCAGAAATAATAGTACTAAATAGATACTCGAGTCTTAGAATTTTTATGCTCTGTTTATTCATCCTTCACTACTAAACATGGTGTGTCCTCAGTCAAACAAACAAGAAACTCACCCAAACTAGAAACAGTGACAACCCCATACCTCACCTCAAGGAGTGGATCAGATTGAATTCTGGAAGCTCGTGGAGGTGAAAGATTCCAGAGGCAAAACCAGTGACTAAAAGGTGTGTTTTCTTGTGATAGGCTGCAGATGTCAGGTTATTAAAATCTCCCTCTTTATTGAAAAAATACCTGGCACCAAAGAAATGAGAAAGAAGCAAAGTGAATGCAAAAGAAAATTGTGCTGTTAGAGCTGCATTTCAATATAGGACAAATATTTTGATCTAGGTCTCCCATAATAAAGCTGAAAAGCAGGAGTTCCAGAAATTGCTAAATATATGTACTTTATATAAAATACAGTTTAAAAAATATGTACTTTACAAAGCCAGTGAAAACTCATTCTCCTATTTTCTCAATGTTCACCACTGATACAACAATCTGATAATCAGAAGTGACACCTCATCACGTGCAGTGGAAGGGACTAAAAGTTAACCTTAAAGCAACAGCCCTTTTGATCATCTAATGCCAATCCACTGGTTATCCTTCTGTACATGAGTCCTCTTACATTGTACACTCCAAATTCCTTCAGTCTGGAAGTTCACTAAGGCTAATTCAAACCTGGGTTGGGGCAGGATACTTCCTTTTTACCTCTTCTACAGTGGGGGAGCCTGAGAACACTCAAGTTTATCAAATGCTGCTATAACCTCCTGAAGTCAACCAATCCCTTCTTGTAAGAAATCAAAGCCTCTAGACTTTGAGGGTACTGTAATAAAGATCTCGTTACACTTTTTGAGTTTCAAACAATAACACGTATACCTGGACAATAACATGTATACATGTATTTCTTACGTTATTAAAATTACACTTGTTGTTCTGAAGGTGGAAGGTATAATCAAGATATAATTCATATAATCAAGATAAGACAAACAGGTGTTCGAGCAGAACTATTTAGAATGGGACCTACAGTAAATGCTTGAATCCTGGGCAGTTTTATTCTGCTTTGAATGAGTGATAACAGCTGAAAAAAAAGCCCTATATAGTAAATCCCCATGAGACAAATGTGACTGTGGAAAACCGAAAGCCACTTACTTGGCAACACGTGAATATTTAACCTTATTTCTGGTCTCCTGTTCACTTGGATTGGCTTTTCCGTGGATTTCTTCACCCTTTGGCTCTTCAAGCAACTCCTCATCATTTTCTCCTCCATTCTCTTCCTTAGCTGCATCTTTTGGGGGCATGGGCTTCAAGCCATCAAGCTCTGTGTCACACTGCCACACGCAGAGAGCTGCATCCTGGCTAATTGTGTACAGCTACAACACAAACACAAACTGTTCAACATCTCTGCTTTGTGCTCTACTCTTAAAACAGACTCACAGAAGGGTTAGCAAGTGTGCACTCTGATGTCAGGGTAACACATTACTTAGTCCTCTTAGAATCTGAGGTGTTTTGATCTGGAAATTTCACTTGTCCTGAGAGCTGCTGATTTACTCCACCTGTTCTCCAAAAAATTTTTGCAAGGACCAAAGGTAATTTGATTACCAGACAACATTACAGCTAAATAATTTTTTCATGTTTAAAACTATAATGTTTTAGGGGAGCAGTTTTCAATAGCTTACTCACATTCTAAAGTTTACTTCCTTAAATATTCATGGAACTGTAAACTCCCAATCACAGCAGAGGAGTCAACAGATATATTGATTATGCACTTCCTAAATTCTGAGATACTGTCAAAATGGTCACCTACAGGTAAGACTCTGCTTCAACTATTTAAATATTAAAATTTAAGGATGTTGTGTGATTATACATACATCTAGACTGTTCTCTTCAAAAAAGCAAGCCACAATTACATCCTTGTGCCCTCCAAGTGAGTAGTAGATCAAGTTTGCCCATCGTTCTGCTCCAAACACCCACGTAGACATGTCCTTGCTTCCCACTGCAAAACATCTACCAAAAAAAAAAAAAAGAAAAAAAAAAAGAAAAAAAAAAAAAGAGGCAGTTTGAATTAGAACACTGGTTTGAAAAACTCTTCGCTGGGGGGGTGAATGTTCTGAGCACGAAGACACCAGTCACAGCTTCAAAAACATTTTTACACACAGCAGAGTTGTAAACTGGGGTTGGCAACTGCAGCAAAAGTAGGAGTTAAATACATTCAGAATGTCAACCATGCTCACATTCCTAAGATATGTTCCTTTTATGGACTACTAGGCATTTTCAAGCAACAACCCACTGATGACCCCCCATGCATGCATATTTTATACTTTCCAGTCTGCCTAATTATATTTTTTAACTCAAGACAGAGTTTCTAAAGCTAGTACAATAATTATAAGGAAAGAAAATGGGTTGTAACGTGCATACAAATATTAACAACGTGTGCAGGTAGACAGTGCTTTAGTTTAACAACTCACTTGGAATCATCAGTCCAGTCAATACAAGTTGTTTCATCGTATGGACCAAAGTAGGTTTTATCCAGAACAAATGCATTGAATTCTCGTTTCTTCCCAGGAGCATGGTACAGGTAAGCAAGGTTGTCTTTTGTAACCACAAATTTCCTGTCATATGGGGTGGGAGGGTGAAAGCAAAATTGCACACAAAGCTGTTGAATCAAACTGTTCAGTACAGACTGCAACACAACGAAACAAAATGTTAAAAAGGCTCCTGCACTACTGAAACAATAAAAAGGGATTGCTTCTGGGTGAAAAACAAAAAAAAATATTTGCAGATGATATTATCCCCCAACTTATGCACTATAAAAGAGCAAACCTTCAGTAAAAATCACCTAAGGTGAACAGTCAAATATTTATTCTCTGATTCTCATAAAAGAAGGAAAAATTCAAACACTCAAAACAGGATATTCCATTTCAACCTCTCTTCACCTCCATATGTTGGCCACTTCCAGAAACACAAAGCTTGTGCAGCCCTGTTTTATATATATATATATATATATATCTCCTTTAATATGGTCCTCTTGCCAGTGTAATTCCCTAAGGTGGAACTGTGATTCCAACTTTCAAGCAAAACCTCATTCAAGATCCCTTTAAGTCAATCCCAGTGAGGAACGTTGCCGAAAGGGGAGCTTCACACTTTTTCCTTTCACCCTTCTGACGCTTCTAACATCCATGTCACCACAGTTTGGACCCATGACTATGCAGTTAAAACATAAAGGGTGTGAAAAGAAACACTCAATTCAGAGAACTGCCTCTTCTAGTAGTGCAGATGGGCTTTGCTTATTCTCTTCCCCCTCAACTTCACAGATAAAGTGACTCTCCACCAGCTCCACATCTACCCTACTCTCATTAATAGGTATCCTCCCCAGAACGTCTTCATAATCACAACTAGTTTAAGTGGTAATTTCTGCTGTTTTGTCCTAAAGCATGCACTCTCTACTTACTTGCCATCAGGGGAAAACTTGACACTGTGAACTGGCTTGTGAAAATAAAACTGATGTATCACACATTTACCAATCAAGCTGACAAGCAAGGCAGCTCCCTCTGTAAGGGCAGAAAAAGAAGGGTCATGAAAGTAATCAAGTTCACAAAGAAAACATAACTCTAGCAAGCTTAGTTTCTTTCCTTAAAGGGGAGGGGGTAAAGTACCACCTCAGAAATTTTTCAAGGCAGTGTGCTTAGTATTATTAAGAAGAAAAATATAAAACTAACATACAGTACCTAAATTCTGTAAAAAGTTCTTTTAAAGATCTGTAAAAAAAGAACTCTTCCCCAAAACTTCTAACACATTTTTTAAAGCAGAGGACTTCTAACTTGTGTTAAGGTTGAATATCTAGCAACACAGATCTTCCCTACTCAAGGCTGAATTTTTATTTCACTTTCTTATACAACAAATATCTCCTTTGTGAAAGTACCTTCATCAATCAGAATGGCAAGACTTCCATCTGGAGAGAGCCCCACGCACACAATATTAAGCCGTGTAGCCAAAGGAAACGTTTCACACTTGTTACTACAAAAAACAAAAAAGAAGAAAAGATAACAAAGTAAATTTCAGACAAGGACACAGAAAGAACAGTCATCTTCAGTATCAGTGAAATATGGTCTGATACCTATGATAAAGCTACAGAATCAACTCAGATGTAAAATTTTCTTTAGCTGTCACAACCCTAAGAACACCCACTATGTGGTCGTTCTGTGCAGGACAAGGAGTTGGACTCAATGATCCTCAGGGTTCCCTTCCAACTCAGGATTTCGATCCTACATAAGACATGGGCTCCTGACTTAAATACTGGCACAAGGAGCATCAGTCACAACCCTGGCACACAGGAAAGGCTGGTGACGGTCTGAGCTTTGTTGTGTACAAGAGCGAGAGCACAAACACAAGCACAGAAGGAAACCACACCACTAAGTCCAACGCAAACCATTTTCCCCCCATTTACTTCTAAAACACACCTTTACGTAGCTCTTACTCTATTCTCACCACGCAACACCCCGACAGGTATTCCACTGATAACCTTTTAAGGCCGAGTCGGGATATTCTGGAAGGCCGAGCATCCCAGAGAGCCCCAGCCCACGCCAGCGGGATGCGGCGGTGCGAGAGCACCACGGACAAGGCGGCCTCGGGTCGGGCTCCACGATCTCCCCACGGCTTTATTCCCCTCGAAATCCCGGCGCTGCCCCTTCCCCGTCCCTCCCAGCCCTGCCGGAGGCGGCCGAAGGCCAGGGGAGCGGCGGGCTCCGGGGGCTCACTCACTTCTTGAGGTCGAAGAGGGAGACCCTGTTGCCGACGGGGCTGAGGAGGGAGTTTCCATCGCGGGTGAAGCTGAGGTTGCCGCGGCGGTACACGGTGCCCAGCAGGCCGGAGAACTGCGGCGGGAGGAAGGGGAAGGGTGAGCGGGGCGGGGGAGAGGGGAGCGGGGGGGAAGGGGAGAAAGGGGAGCGGGGGGGAAGGAGGGCAGGGGGAGCAGGGGATGCCGAAGCGCGGCCGCTCTCACCCGGTAGGCGAAGCGCATGGCGGACCCACGTGTGGAGGCAGCGCCGGGGCCGCGGAACTGCGGCCGGGAAGGGGCGGGAGGAGGGGATGGGGATCCCGCACATGCGCCCGGGGGAGGCGGCAGAGGAGGGCCCGGGAAGGGGAAGAAGCTGCTCGGGGTGGTTCTTCCCTGCGAGTCGGGGGTTAAGCCCTGTCGGTAGCACTGGAAGGTTCCACCTCTCTGCTTAAGGGCCAGCGCGGCACAGGACTGTGTCCAGATGGTTCTGGAGCATCTCCAGAGAGGGAGACTCCACACCCTCTCTAGGCGACCTGCCCCAGTGCTTGTTCACTGCACAGGAAAGGAGTTCTTCCTCAGGGTTAGGTGGAAATTCCCGTGCAATTCGTTTCTGCCCGTTGCCTCTTCTTCTTTGGGTCGGCATCCTTGAGAAGATCCGTCCTCTGACACCCTCGCTGTAGATATTTACGCACATTAATGAGGTCCCCTCGGTCTCCCTTTCTCCATCCACAGACCGCGCCTCTCCCCCGGCAGCCGCCCCCGTCCCTCCCCAGGACGGCGTTGCGGGTGTTAAACCGGCCACGGGGCAGGAAAACTGTGGTTCTTGTTAGTAAATCCCTCGGGGTGACTGCAGGAGCTGGGCCTGCTCAGCCTAGGGAGGAGAAGAGGGGATCTCATCAATACCTGTAAGCATCTCCAAGGCGGGTGTCAGAGGATGGTGCCAGACTCTTTTCACTGGTGCCCAGGAGCAGTACAAGGAGCGTGAGCCATTCACTAAAACGCAAGAAGTTCCACCTCAACACGAGGCAGAACGTTTTTCCATTAAGGGTGAAGAGCACAGGAACCGGCTGCCCAGGGTAGGCATGGGTTCTCCCTCTCTGGAGACATTCCAAACCCACATGGATGAGTTCCTGTGTCAGCTGCTCCAGGTGGCCTTGCCTTGGCAGGGGAGTTGGATCGAATAATCTCCACCCATCCCTTCCAACAATTCTGTGATTCTCTAACTAGAGTGAAACAACACTAAATAACTGGTGTATAGTTGAGGTAGATTTATTTTAAATCTAATTAATTGCAGCGGAGAGGAGATATCATAGAATCATAGAATCATAGAATAGATTGGGTTGGAAAAGACCTCCAAGATCATCAAGTCCAACCCCTGATCCAACTCCAATTACTATATCATGGCACTAAGGGCCACATCCAATCTCTGCTTAAAAACCTCCAGGGATGGTGAATCCACCACCTCTCTGGGTAGGCTGTTCCAATGCTTGAT
>NW_020955194.1:734978-838350 GCF_003031625.1 Empidonax traillii | reverse complement strand
GCACACCGGTACAGCCTCTTCCTGTGCTCTCAAAACTTCCTGCTTGAAGCACATCCATCCCTCCTGAACCCCCTTGTTTTTAAGGGTTGTTTCCCAGGGTATGCTCTGGACTAGACTTCTGAATAGGTCAAAATCTGCCCTCCGGAAGTCCAGTGTAGAGGTTTTATTGTTGGCTCGCCTGGAATCTCCAAGTATTGAAAATTCTATTATTTCATGGTCACTATTTCCCAGGCGGCCTTCAACCACTACGTCTCCCACCAGCCCCTCTCTGTTTGTAAACAGCAGGTCTAGCGGGGCCTTACCCCTGGTAGGTTCATTTACCAGCTGATGAAGTGTGCATGGTGTGGTTATTTTCTGTAAAATAATATAAAAATACCACAAAGAAAATATATGAGGAAAAGAAAGAAAGAGACCAAAAGGTTAAAAGTAGATAGAAGATATTACCACCCATGGATCCAGCGAGGAGACGTGATTGTTGGAATTTCAACATCCCTTGGTCAGAGCAATTGTCACAGTCTTAATCTTTTGGGGGTGGGGGCCCACGGAACAGAATGTTCCTTGGGTTATATATACATTCAAGTTAGCATTGGAACACCTAGATCCCTCCCCAGAAAGGGAATTTTTCATGTTTGATGCAACACTGAGGCATGCACCTTCTGATGGAGAGCTCCTGAAAAGTGTCAGGAGGTGCTTTGGGATCCTTGGTGGTCTCGATCCCCCTTTCTTGGCTTTGCCCACTCCTTGACCCCAGTTCCGCACCTGCACCGTATGTTGTGTGGTCACCATGGATGTGAACAGGAAAACTGGCACTGGAAAGGTGCTGCTCTACCCTCCTACAGCCCCACATCCTGTTCTAACTTGCCTGCTTGAATGGTCATCTGTGTCTGAGGCATGACAATCCAGAAAGTCCAGATGGATGTGCTTGATTTGTGGAGCACCACAGCGCACCCAGGCTTGTGCAAACCTCTGAAATAAATAAATAATCAATGTCTCTCTCCGGGGTGTAATTATTGGCTTGTTGCACAAAGGGTAATGAATCTGATTTTTGCGGGCAACGGTAGCTTTGGCTAAAATTGGTGAAACAATCACTCCTTCCAGCAGAAGTCAGAGCAGCAGAGAAGTTGATTTCTTTTTAAAACATGTATATTTAGAACTGTAACGCTTACAATTTCATTAAACAATCTTAGTACAATGTGTTTAATCTAACAGTATATTACAGAACAATGTGAAAAATGATTTAATAGCAAACCATGAAAATGGAATTAATAATACCTGCAGTGTCAAAGTCACTAACTTGTTACCTTTTCCAGTCAAAGAATCCCAGCAGTCATTCGCACTAAATGATGCTTTGGGTTTTATCCAGAATAAAATGGTA
Organism: Empidonax traillii; assembly: GCF_003031625.1. Lineage (NCBI taxonomy): Eukaryota > Metazoa > Chordata > Aves > Passeriformes > Tyrannidae > Empidonax > Empidonax traillii. The sequence goes on along the minus strand of NW_020955194.1, from coordinate 836,975 downwards.
TGATTTCCACAGAGAAAGGGCACTCCTTCACAGAAAGAAGATGCATAATAAGAACATTTTCAGCTAGCAGGTCTACTTTATACATCTATTTAGACTTCTTTTTTTTTAAATAAAAAATAATAATTAAAAAAAAAATGTTTACCCCAGTGCAGGGTGCCCATTCATTTCTTCAACCTAATTGCTGTTCTTTTTGGAAAGAGGGTTTGTTTTTTATTTCCCCTTTATAATTTAGCAGAAGCTGAGTTTAAGGAAAAAAAATAATAATGATGAATTTGTCTAACAAGCAGCTCCTCACTTTAGTTTTACTGTCAAGTATTTGACATGGGACAGTTTCCTCTGTGGAGTCTGTTGACAACGCACCATTATAGATCTGCAAGTAGAAAAGGTCATTCTCACATTAAATGCACAAGTTTCAGTATCAGAAGCAGGACATCAGAAGTTGTAATTTTTCCAGTCACAGGTGGATTTGCAACATTCACAAAAATTACACTTTTTTTTTTTTTTACATTTTTTGTATTTACATTTCAGATATAAATAATGAAATTCTTTAAGTTACATGTTTTAACTTTGCTTCACGATTATTCTACATCTGCAAGCTTTCCTATATCAAACCAACCTCTTTCTTTCATCATGAATGCAGAAGTCTGGCCTCTAATCAGTAATAATTACACTAAGCCTTTATGATGAAAGGTTGACTGTTCAAGTATCACATCATTCTGAAATTTTTGCCCCAATTTAAAAATTAGGGCAGCAAACGAAGCCACTTGGAAATGGTAATAAAAGAAATTAATCTGGGAACTCAATAAGCCAAATAATTTATTATTAAATTCTATCAATATCTTTCTTTGGTAAGAAATATGCAAGAGGATGACCCAGCCCCCACCCCAAAAAAAAAAAAATCATATAATATGTGACATCACAGTGTCTACTCTGTGAAGGAGAAAGCCTCAGAAAATTAAGGAATTTTGTTCAGTTAAGATTGTTTATAGCAGTAGCTCTTCCATGCATCTAAGTACGGAAACGATGGAAGTTTAATACAAAATTGCAATGGCAGGAATTAACAATGATAAAACAAACCAAGAAAATGAAACCAAACCAGAAAAGCAACTGTCACACCAGTGAATGTGCTGTTGGATGCTCTGTTATGTTTCTGGCACGTGTGTGGAAAAGCCCGTAAATTATTACATAAAAATTCAAGATTTGGATAATTATATCATCCAACTCTACATTCTAAAGTATGGTAGGAAGCATGAAACAAATCTCTCAGCTGCCTGACAAAAAAAAAAAAAAAAAAAAAGAAGTGGTCCAAATACTTGGATTTTTTTGCTTTTGTTGCCCTGTGTTTTGACGCAGGATGTGACTGAAGGGAGAAAACCCAATAGCTTACACAAAACATACTAAAGTGGCAATATAAACTAGCTGACACAAGCTTCACTGTACATTTAAATTGATACAATTGTCTGGTGCTTCCATGGCCAGTACACGTGGAGTGCCATAGGTCTCCTTAGAGTTAATGTTACAACGAAGACTAAAGCAGGTCATTTATCCTTTAAAGTGCTTTCATATCCAGTTTCTAAATGGGTTCCTGTGTTCCTCGCTTTTCCACACCGAGTTGTCACGTGACGTTGACTTCCAGAACGTGGTCGTCCTTGCTGGGAATGACGAGGATCTGCATTCCCGTGCTGCTGTTGAAGACCTGACCCGGAGAGAAGGATTGGAGCCGGGGCATCGGCAAGCCCTTGTGCTCCCCGCTGGCTGTGGAATGCAGGCTGCCTCTGCTCCTGATGCTGCTGCTGTCAGCCTGATCATCCACGTTCTTGTCCACTGACAGGTTATCGTTTTCAATCCAGCTATCTGTTTAAAACAAAAAAAAAGAAAAAAACCCTCAGGTTTATTCTACAGACCGATTAAACAGCTTAAAGGATAATTTCAGAGCTCAGACACACAGTCAAGTTTACCACCAGTTCAGTTGCTGAGCATCTCTGCTGAGGTAACAGTCAGTGCACACGTGTGGCCAGCACCAGATGTAACAGTGAATTGTACTGGTTTTATAGTGAAAATTTCAGTAGCGTGACCTCACATTTGTCCCAGGCCAGAAGGGTGCACACTGGCAGGAACTGGAGCTCAGCTGACACGTGCTGCTTGCACAATTCTCACTAAGCTCTGGGGACTCCTTCACAGTAGAGATAAATACTCTGAATGGCTGTGGTAATTTAAACTCTCCATCTAATCTGGTCTACGCGCCACAATTTTTCAGCAGTTCTTTTGTTTCGCACTTAATCCCTTAAAAAAACTGGGAAAAAATTTCAAAGCTAATGAAGACACACTGGATGTCCAATTTACAGAAAATGAAACTGCAGGATTAGAGGATTATCAAATAGTTTTCACTTGATTATGAATCCAGGAAGAGACAGCTTCCACGACAGTGACAACTACTTTTCTAACTAATATTTAAAGGAAATGTAAAAAACCAATGCATTTATTATTCCTCCTCCCAGACTGAGGTGGCAACCCAAATTCAAAGTTCCATTAGAGCAACATTTTGTAAGTTTTTTCAAATGAGAAGTGTTAGTGAGTGTCAGTAACACAGACACCTATGAATACCTGCCCAATATATTTCTTGCATTGCTTTTCTCTTTACACAAGAACACAGGAGAAGCAGAATAATTTCTGTAAGTAGCCACACAGCCAAGAGAGCCTTACCAGCATCAAGTTGCATGGAGTGAGCAGAATGGTGAGGGAGGTATTTAAACAATCTGACATCAGGGAAAGGCAGATTTCCAGCAAACAGCGGCATCACTTCCATGTGGACTTTGTGAGTTGCTCGAGGTGCTACAGGCATAGATATCACTCCAGAACTTTTTCCACAGACTGCCCAGTTACTACTGTTGTCAACAACTGCGAGAATAAAGAGCAAAGACTATAAAAAACTTTTGCGAAAAACAGAGAGCCCTCACAATAATTTATTTTCAAAATCAGCACTTTAGCAACATCTAAAAGCCCACCAGCTTTTATGCGTGAAGAGCTGTGCAAGGTAAGAAAACAGCTCTACACAAAAGGGACTATAGCTGGGGCTCAGGAAAGTATTCATCCCTTCTGAAGAACATTTATATTCCACTGGAGGACAGATTAAAGAGAAAAAAAAAAAATATTCTCAGCCTAGCAAAATGCAAACTGCTTTGCTGAGCAGCCGTACCCACACTACAAGATCAAGTGCCATATAAAATCTGGCAGATGTCACTGTCAAGAAAAGAGTACTGGGGAACTTTCAAGAAAAACAGTCTTACCTTCATACATAAGTTTTGTTGTGCAATATCCATCTGATTCCGTTAATGCTTCATCTCTGTCAACCTCTGAGAGGTCAACAAGTCTGGTGATTGACACCTCTAAAGAGCAGAGGGAGCCTGTTTTACAGTACTCTGCCCCCAGTGGTGGGAAAATCTCACTTTTCACATGATACAATGTCTGTCAGGAAGAAAACAGTGCTGTTGTCAAGAAAAAAGGAGTGTTTTACTTGTGTTTAAGTTGAACTAGACAACTGATACAGTACAAGCTTAACTTTACATTTAACAGCCACATCCTGTTAGATCTCTTTAATGCAAGAATCAGTTGTAAGTAATGTTCACTTCATTATCTTGCTCAGTTTACAAAAATCTTAGCACATGGAATCCTAGAACGGTTTGGGTTGGAAGGGACCTTTAAGACCATGTAGTTCCAACCTCCTGCCATGGGCAGGGACACCTTCCACTAGATCAGTTGATCAAACCAAATTTGATTCAATCTATTTTTAATACCAGCAGTTGAGCATACCATTTTTTCCTTCACTTTTGTGCTTTAACTCAGCCTTTCAATGTTCCTACATTGATCTTACACTGATCTTACTATTTAATTTTTTTTTTTTTAGTAATTTCTTAGCACCTCCCTTTAGAGGAAGAGCAATTCCAAGTAATACAGGAGAACTTCTTCACCCCTCTTACCCTCACAGCCCCCCAAGTAACAATGCCCTCATCAAAGTGCTAATTTTCCATTCCTACAAATTTAAATTTCTGCCCAAACACCCACTGTTCAACACAGCTAGTTCTCTTTAAAAACTCCAGAAAGGTGCTGATACAGGTGCCAACAAATGCTTGTTACATGCCAGCAGGTAAACAGACACCTAAAATATTGCTCCATTGCCAGTTTGGAATAAGCAGGTAAGAAATGCAGCAACACTGAAGACAGACAAAAGGATTTAACCCAGTGAGAGTCTTCTCATGATGCTACTTTTTTGCCCAATCATCAAAAAGGGTAACACTGAATTTAGAGATGAGATTAAATAATGTTGATATAAGCTCCTATTAATGGAATTCTATCTAGCTGATCAAAGGAATAAAAAGTTTGTGCATAAGGGGAAAGGAGAAACATTTAAGATAATGGCCTAGAAAACCCTAAATATTTCATTAGAGAAGCTCATCTCAAGCACTACACAAAACAACTCAGATGCTTTCAATAGCACAGATTTTTTGGAAGTTGTATTAGGAAACCCTTTTCAGTTAAGATGTGCCATACTCACAAAAAAATTTTCCACTTGGAACTCATAAGTGAACGGCTTCAGGGTAAGAGACTGTTCTTCAGAGGTAGCTGGACAAAAGCTGACTGAAAACAGGCACTGCAAGGAGAGAGGAAGCTCTTTTGTCCACTTCAATTCCCATACAAAGAATATTGATTGCTTACTGAATACGACCTGAAAGAAAACATTTAGAGTGTTAGCTCCTTCCTTCCTCTGAAAAACAAGTGGAAATGCACGTACATATGTTTCTCTGTTCTGGCATTAATATAGTTTATAAAAATAAATTAAGTAAATCATTAGGGAAATATGCAACCAAAATAACTTGTAGTGATTTTTTTTTTTCCCACAATGCACATCTGTTTAAAAGGAGGGATTTCACTGTCAGAATCAAGTGTTTCAAAAGGAAACACTTCACATTCAAACATGCCTGGAAAATATTATAATCAAAAGTCAAATTTAATAAATTTATTAATATGTCCTTATCTACTTTTCCTAGGCACTAAGAATGACCAATTTAATATGTTCAGTCAAGGCTGAAAGAAATGTCAAGGTTGCCCAAGGAAGCCGTGGATGCCCCATCCCTGGAAGTGTTCAAGGCCAAACTGGATGGGGCTCTGAGCAACTTGATTTAGTGTGAGGTGTCCCTGCCCATGGCAGGGGGTTGGAACAAGATGATCTTTAAAGATCCCTTCCAACCCAAACCATTCTGTGATTCTATGACAAGGAACTGTTCTGCAACTGAACAGCTGTATTTAACTGGAATTTTTTTTTCCTAAAACCTATTGACAAACTGCAGCCATAAGATGAATACATTAAATGTGAACAGTGATATTACATTTGTATGGCTGTTTTTCAAGCAGGTATATAATGCTTTGCATGAGACAAATGGACAAGTTTGAAAACTTGCCTAATAATCTTTGCAAGTCTTGGAATTATTCTAAGATCAGGTGTCAATGCTGTCAATGCTGTCCAAAGCATCCTTAAGAATCAGTTTACTCTGAGAACTACAAAGGTCTGACCTAACTCAGCTATCAGTCTTAATTACTACAAAATCTACGTGCAGAAGGGGTGCTAACAATTTCACTAACAGGTACTTTCATCTACCTGTCCTGCCAATGAGCTCATAAACCACCAAGTGAATTTTACCTGTTGAGATGCAGGGTTGAGAGGTACCAGCTGCAAATCTGTACAGTCGGCAGAATTTTTTAGGCTGTAGTCTGAAAGCTGGAAACAGAGTTCTGACAAATTCTGAACACAGACTTGCACATATTTCCTGAAAAACGCGACACAGTTTGTTCAATGAAAGCCGAACCATTCCATTGAAAGAGTCCACGTCCATAAAACAAGGCTGTAAAACACCCTCTTTTTCACATTCAACAAAAACAAATAACTACACAGAAACAAGCTGGCTTGGTTCATCTTGTGGCCTTATTTCCAAAACAGCTGAAACCACAGATTTGTTTTACTGTCATGAAAGAACACTAGAGGAAATGCACATGCTTACAGTGGGAAGACAATAAAAGCTCAACTTATACATATATTTAAAAAAAAAAGGCTGCTATAAATATTACTTAGGAAACTCCAGCTCCATATTTTACAAGAAGAAAGAAGCAATAAATACTTAATGAGTACATTACCGTTTGCCAGCTGACAATAAGGAATGCTTGGCATTAAAAGGGATGCAGAACGTTAATGCAATAATAGTGGAGTAAATCGACCAAGGACAATCAATGGTCACCTAAAGGGAAAAAAAAAAAGGGAACAAAGTTCTTATCCATAATGGTATTTGGCATAAAGATTTTGCTTTTCTTCTCCTTTCTAAGCAAAACTTTTCTCACAAAGTGTCTACATCTAATGCATCCGGAATGGGAAGAAGAAAAAAACAAACAAGCAAACAAAAAAATAAGAATGTTAAAAACTAATCTGACAAAGTATTAGGTTTTGGTTGCCTGTGAGTGGGATCTGAAATATCAAAGCAGCTTTTCCTACAGAACCTGACATACCCAATTTTGAAGACTGAAAATAAAGGAAGGGGGAATAGAAGAACGAAGAGGTAAAAGGACACGAACAGTACCACCAGCATCTTGACACAATAACCTGGTAAAGGTCAGTGCCAAATAAATTGCTTTTATTTTTAAATATTTTTTAAATATTTGATGCAGATGTCTTTTAATTTGAAGCAGCACATTTGACTGAAGAATTTCTCCTGCAGTGGATGCTGCCATTCTTCCAACTGTAAACATATACATTTAACAACGTATTTTATATGCTGAAATAAACCCAAACTTTTGTCACATCACATTTTAGCAACGCTGATCTGTAGCTATTCCTTTCTACCCAGCTCCTCACACACAAAGATGGACAATTTTAACAGGGAGTAACACTGTGAAAGGTGATGGTTTCAAGATCATTTTGCTGCCAGTTGAACAGTTTATTTCCATACTACTTATTTTATTCACCTTTCATAATAAAAATTAAGAGGAAAAGTTACCTCCAACTAAATAATGTGACACTAGAGTGTTCAGTTGGCAATATATTAAACCTAGTATATCTTTCTGCTTATGTTTACAATTGCTTTATATTTACAACCTTTGCTATGATTTTTTGCATGTAAATCTTTTAAGGGAAAATAAGTTCCATACAAGCACTTCCCCATCACCACCACTTCTATTTTGTGAAGTGTGATCAAATAAATTTCAAAATAAAAATGTTAAACTACATCTTACTTTTTGGTCAACAGTAGCCATGCAGTTGTCTTGTTTCTGCTTCTCTTTGTTTTTTCTGTGATTTTCTTTATTTACAGTATTTTCTTTCTCCACTGCAGGTTCCATGGCTGATGGCAAATACATGACTTCTAGTTCAAATTCAATCACATGATACGCAGGAGCCACTGGCAAACTGATGCTTGTGATCTTCTCAGAAGACTGAATCCTTAGTGATGATTCTGAGATCTTTTCTTTAGTTGTGTAGTGTGGGAGAAAACAGAAATAATAGAAAAATATGTGGTGCCATGGCCACTTCCTAGCAAGGCCCCCAGCTTTGCAAAGACAGCAATGAGCAACTATGTTGTAAAACTCCACAGCAACCTCTTCAAATGATATCTATATCTTTTTATCTGTAATCTGCACACTTTAAATCTAACTGCTATTCACAACTTCCCAGGAGTAACAAACACTCTATCCTTTTTAAACAGCCAAAAAGTAACCAAGTTCCATGTAATAGTCCCTTACCATATTCAAGAAAGAACTAAGAGGGCAATTTGATAACAAACTTCAAACCAGCTAAAGAGCTACTTTATCCCATCACATGACATTTACTGAAGTTTTTACAAAGTCCTGCACTTCCTTGGTCTCATCCTTTCACTTCATGCAAATTTGCAAATTATTGAACACGCACAGGCATCAGCATTTTTGGTCAGCAGCAGCAGTTTCCCCATGCCTCCTTGCATTTCATCCACGAAAGTAAAATTGCCCAGCTATGTTTGCTGAGAAGTTCATGCTACTCCTTTGAGGGTGAAAACTTTAAACCTTTCTTGCGCCGAAGTGCTCAGCTGCCAAGTCCCTAAAATTGTCCTTAATAATGACCATGGAATAAGACAGTGCCAGCGTTCTTAACAATGCAAGCACAGGTTTATTTCAGGATTTTCAGGCTTTTAAAGGCTGTTGATTTTTTTCCTTCCTTGCTTACCCCTGGTGTTGGAATAGATCACCGCCTTGCTCTCGGGGTGGTACAGGATGGGCATGGCGTCCGCGTTGCTGAGCTGCAAAGTGTCCCCGCTCTTCATGGTGTAGTGACCAGTGGTCACTGTGAACTTCACCTTCTGGGGAATGCCAGCCAAAAGGCTGTCTGGAGGAGAAAGCAGCAACTGTTAGCAGATTCCAGTCGATGGTTACAAGGCACTGCTAAGGCTCACGAGCAGGCCACTCGTCACACATCAGGATAACTTACAAGTGAGGGGTTTTGGTGTTACACAACACATTAAACCCAGCTCAGATACCTCTCGTGGGGAAGCCAGTGGTTAAACTTGAGTGACCAAACCCACTGTATCTCGGACAGCTTAGAAGAGCTGACTCACATCCTGTGCAGCTCTGGCAGCACAGAATTCAGTGAAATACAGTAACCCCCAAGAATTCACTAAACATTTTAAGTTCTCCAGCTTTTTGGTCAAATAGAGACAGCTTTGTATTTTTTTGCACCTGTGATGCCAGTCGTATTCACATGCTGTATTTACATAATCAACCTAACAAGAATGCCAGAATGCACACAGGATCACAACTATCAATTTCACAGGGGTAGATGATTTGATTAATGCCCCAATGTCCTTCCATCACCCACACACTGCAAACCCTTTAACTGGAATGAAAGCACAAGATGCGTATTAACTCCTCAGCTGCCACACTTAATAGCCTGAAAACACAATCACTATTAACTTCCATTTACAAACTTTTATAATCTCTACAGCAAGTAATGTTCAGCTGTCCCTGAAAGCAATGGATTAATTTAGTGTTCATTTTTAATAAGTTTTTATTATCACCTCTAGTAGAGAATCCCAGTTCTTGTAAATACCAAAGGGACTGCAGAATCATGTTAGGAGGAATTTCTTCACAGAAAGGGTAATTAGACATTGGAATGGGCTGCCCAGGGAGGTGGTACCATCCCTGCAGGTGTTTAAGGAAAGACTGGATGTAACACTTAGTGCCATGGTTGACAAGGTGGTGTTTAGTCATAGGCTGGATAATCATCTCAGTGGTCTTTTCCAACCTAGTTGACTCTGGGATCACAAACCAACCAAATAAGGAGCTCAGTCAACTAAAAATTTAAATATTCACTTCTAACCAGTGTGGCAGTTCAAATCAGAGCTGATATATTTAAGTGCCACAACACGTCCAAATTTACGTCCACAAGTGACACTGCACGTCCAGAGCCCAGCACTGGAAGGAGCTGTTGAAAACCAGCCATTATTGACAGGACATGGTTAGGGAACAATTTGGAAAGCAAACATATATTTTATACTCAAAAGTAAGAGTAAGGAAAATTTGAGTAATTCTCAGGCCAGAAAACACTCTCTCTAGTCCCACAGGAGGGCAACAGGAACCATCAAAAACAACTGCAGCACAGCAGCTGTACCTACCAGTCATGGGCTCCACTTTCAGCTGGGGCTCCTGAGAGTACACGTCGTACTGCACGATCGGGTAGATATGCAGGAGCACAAACTGTACTTTTCCCACTGAAGTGCACAGCTGCCTGAGCGTGTATGTCCCAGGTTCTTTGGCCTTTGGAAGAAAACATTGCAGTGGATTTTTTTTTTTTTTGTTTTATTTTCAGTTCAGGAAATACTTCTAGAACAAACCCTCTACTAAGGAACAGATCATTTTTATCAGGCACTTTGAATTTATAAATAAAAATGGCAGATGTGTTTTCTGAGCAAAGGACAAGATTTTCACAAAGGAGCACCTTTTGCCCCATTAAGATGTAAGCTCAAAAGTGCTGGCTAATTCAAGAAAAAAAAACATAACTAAAAAGTGCTGATAATCAGAATAACTAACATAGCAGCTCTGCTGTCAGTTTGTTATTATGGGTTACAATTTGTCTTGTTTCTTGGTTGGTTCCCCCTCCTCTCTTCCCCAGGTGCAACATACATGAAAAAAATAATCATATTATGAAGCACTTCAATGATACCTGTGTTTATCTGGCTAATTCTTAAAATAGAATCATAAAATCCTACAGTTCTTATATAAGGCACACCTTTCAGCTCAAGCTATTGATTTTATACATTCCCTTGAGTGGAAGTTCCCAAAACGTATTGTACATATATATTTAATTTAAAATTCTTCCCTTACCCTGAATAATGGGATTCAGGATGTTTTTTTTATAATATTAAAAGCACATCTGTAACATCTGCCAGTACATTTATTCTTGATTCTATTTGCTCTTAGCTACTACTGCTAGGGAATGGGAAGTGTTTCTTTTTTCATGGGCCACTTTACCAAGTGCAATATGTAAATATTAGTGCTGGGTTTAATAAAATCTAAATAATAACTCTAGAAGTTTAAGAGAAAAGCTGTAACAACTTAACATTCAAACCCCACGCAGTTACTTACATAGAAAATCCTGGCTGAAATTCAGTATTATGCATTTTGACATTAAAGTCACTACATTTTGGCCCTTGAATACTTTAGAAAATCATGAGTGAAGCATTTAGACAACGCTTTCTGATCTCAAAGCTTGAATAAAAAACACTAGGAAGATTGCTATCAGCATAGATAATGCTGATCATCAGTCTGAGATCTACTGAAAGAATCAAACTCCCTCTGCATCACAGAAGCACAGTCATTCCTGTTTCTGCAGAATTAGTGCAGTTAAGCATGACTGTAAGAAAATTTAGAAAACAAGCTGCCAGCAGTTTCTATCCTCTGGCCAGCTATGCGATCCAGTAGAAGTGACACAGTGTATTACTACAATGATAATGGATTTTCAGTAAATATTTTGTGAATACCGCAGCTCAGACCTAGGGAGGGTTTCATCACGTTATCTAGTAATGCACTGTTGAAATTGTAACGTGCTCAGATTTTCCCTTTAAGGACAGGTAAGTCATGCTTTAAATAACTGTGTTGCAGGATTCACACTGAGCAGTCTTCCCGTGCAAAGCTCTTTTCTTGAAAGGAAGGCTGGGAAAATAGGGAAGTTTTAAATGTGAGGCTGTCCATCTTCCAGTAGCCACAGATTCATGGCAGAGCCAGACAACTTTAAAGCAGAGCTCTGTCTAGCTTTTCATCCATGTCTCTTCTGCTGTTGTTTCAGATCCCACTAAGCCACAAAGCCTGCTTTCCTCTAGTAATGCTCCTTCATCTGAAATCCTGTTCTCCATACATGTTAATTTATTTTACAGAACACTGTATTTCCAGCCACCGAGGCCTCTGATACATCCAAATCCCATTAACTTGTCCCAGTCCTTTCAAAGGCTGAGAAACCTAAAAAGTTTAGGTCACCAGGAAGTTCAAGTGACATTATTGCCATTCCACATTGTATCACGAGGATCTTGAGCCCAACTTCCACCTTGAGATACCTGCTACTGCTTTCTGCCCCAGCGCTGGGGGAGTGGAAAGGCAGAGTATGTGAGCCTGTAGAAAGCTTCACTCTAAACAAAATTCCATGACAAGACAGAAATTTTTTTAAAATTTAAAAATTAATAATAATTAAGAAAAGAGATAAGTTAAAATTTCAGGTGTGGAGCACCTAAATGTGCTAAAAATGCTGAAGAAATTCCCTGTCCAGCTCCGTCTAGTTATCAATTTTTAGGCAGCAGGAGTAAATGCGTAGACTCTTCCTTCAAAATTTGTTTATAAAAGGACAAAAATGGGACAACAGTTAATTTAAACCAATTAGAAAATGCCAAAGCCAGCAGGCATAAGTACCATATGTGACTGCAAAACACTTTCTCTCTTCACAGCATCCATACCCAACCCAATATAGAGGCTTGATAATCCTCAAAAATGAAACAGCGATGAAAAACTCACCACTTTCCTCACTGGCCCATCTCTTGTTAATCACCCAGATGCTGCACTGAACTTCTCAGTGTTTTCTCAGTCAAATTTTCCCTAAACTGATGTTCATTACTGTAGCATTGAACTCTACAAAATACTTCCCTATGGAGGGTTACAGAGGGGGGCAGGAAAAGTAAAGACACCCAAAGAACAGAACAAGACGATAACTGGGGCCAGAAGCCCCTACTCCTGGAATGCCCAATGAATGGTGAAGTCTCACTTTTGAAAATGCTTGGCATCTCACTTCCTAGGACTAAGTCAGCAGGTAAATGCCTTTCCCATTTCATTAAAACAAGCAAAGAAACCACAAAGCTCAAGGCCACAGAATGAGGGGCAGTTAAAAAAACCCCAAAAACCAAACCCACAAAAACAAGCAAACAAACCAACCCGCCACCACAACCTGATTGGTGCTCAGGGCCTGCCAATTTCGAATTTACTGTGCACGTAGCAGTAATGCAATGTGAACAGAAGTGATAAGCACTACTGTCCTTAAATATTTCAGCAATCACTTGGAGCACTTAGCTCGCTGGGGGAAGAATGGGAGGAAACAAGGATTACTCCAAGTATTAAGCTGACTCAGAGTCAATGTGTAAGTTGGGAATGGAGGAAGTTTCACATCCAACACTACATGGCAGAAGTAGGACTGCAATCCAATTTCTGAGGGTGGCATTTAGAGTGGTGACACTCTATTTTCACATTTGTTCATGCAAATTTAGTGTTCCTATAGCAGAGAATCCATATGTTCTTGTCTTCTCCTTTCCTATGTGAGTAAGATGACTAATGGGGGAAATTTTAATTATAACATCTAAATTCAAACATTTGTAGCTGAGCTTAGCTTTGTCACACTCCTTGCAGGCAAGTTTACCACATCCATCAAGTGAAAAAGCATTCTGCCACCCTCTGCAGTGAAAAACAGGCTATCAACCAAATTTAAGCACACAATCACTTATTAAAAGGCTAGAAAAAGGACTTCCATCAAAATTTTTAGATGAGGCAGACCTCATGAGCAGTATCTTATATTGTACGGGAATTTATCAGTTTAACTTTTGGCAGCAATAATCAAGATGTTTAAGTTTTGGAAGGCTGACTCAAATTATTTCAAATAGAAGAGTCACCAGTAAATTTTAACATAAACACAGCAGCATCCTTTCAAGGGGTCCTGTGGAAGGAAGGTGTAGAACAACAAAAGGAAAGCCATAAGGGGAGTGGATCATCCGAGTGTAACCAGGAAGCAACACAGGTGTTGCACCTGCCAGCACTAAGCTATTCCTCAGCCAGCACTTTTAGCTCTTCTTTCACAGGTGCTGCATTCACCAAACCATAAAAGCATACCTGAATATTGAATGTTATTTTATTGTCCCCTGGTTGCAGTATTAAGTTGCTGCATTTCAACACGTGAGCCCCATCTTCCAAAGTCAGCCCTGAGGGCATGTCCAGCGAGCTGCTGCTCTCTTGCCTTCGCAGGAGCATGTGCACGTTTTTGCAGATAATTCCTGCCGTGTTCAAAGAGTTGTCTGAGGGACTCCTTTCATACATTTCATAAAGCTCCAGCGCTGGCAAGTTGTTTCTTGACAAAGGAAGGCCTGCAATTTCATTTGGAAAGCTGATAACACCGTTGGAGGTTTTGTGCTTCGTGAGCCACTCAGCTGTTTTCCTGTAACTGTTTTTTTCAATGCTGAAGTGAACATGGATGGCAATCTGATCCACCTGGACAGGGATGGGCATCTGGCTCAGCAAAGTCAACTCAATGGACAACTTTCCACCCACGTGGACAACAGCATTTGGAGGGTCGAAGTGTAGAGTTTTCAGTTGTGCGAAGGAGTGCATAGGCAATATAACCTTCTGACCTGGAACGACAAAAACAGGGATGTTATTATTCTACAGTGCTGCTGGAGTTCAGCAAATCTTTTCTCATAAAAATTTTAACCCCTAGAATTAAGTGGATCAACATTTCACAATGAATCATTTCACAACAAATCAATAGTTTAATATTTTTTATCTTGCGTGAGACTTAAAGGTGCTGAGATTTGTTTTCTAAGAGTTACTTACACTACAGTTTCAGCTATTAAAAAGAACTAAATTAAGAGAGATTGTCCAAGCAGAAGTTGAACATTTCACCACTATAGAAAGTGTTCTAAATGAACATGGTAGCATAAAGTGACAAACTTTCCAGAGCATAAAAATCAAGACCAAGTATAAGTTTAAGAAACTGTTAATCAGGCTGGTGCCTTCAGCCAGCAGCTTTACCACACAAGGGAGTTTTCATTCTCTTTTCCACATTCCAAAAACAACACTAAGGCAGTACTAAACCTTTATTAAGAAGCAAATCTAAAAGAACATATTACTTGTGGCACATCCATTCATCAAGAAGAAATGTCTGCATAAAAATGAACAGTCTTTATATCTAAAGGAAGAATTCCATATGAATTTGAATTATGATTAATATTTGACAACAACATATTACTGAAGCAGCATGAAGAATAAAGAGAAGATGGACAAAATAATAAGCTGCAAGTGGATGGGTACAGATCTAATATCAAAATCCAAGAGGTATCATCACAGAGCTGCCACCTGCATGCCAGCAGTGAGAGAGAAATACAAGTTAGGAATTGAAATAACCCAACACATAATAAATTAAGAGCTGTCAAATCAGAAACACATAATTGAAGGAAAACAAAGACTTTGTAGTACTCAGGATGAAAATGTTAATTACTGTTTCATCTTTGACTATTCTTAATTTTTGCAGTTGTGTAAATGTTTTGGAGATGACATGTGAAGAACCATGCTGGTTCAGAAGTTATATACAAGATAATGAACCCAGTCAGAAAAAGCCTCCCAATCTACTTTTAGGGAACAAACAGATCAGGGCAGCTTAAGTTTTAAGTATTTAAGAACCAGACTTACCTTGGTTCTCTACTTGCTGATTGGCAAAATCTAGTATTTCTTGGCAAAAGCTTTTGCGTTCCTCTTCTGTTAAGTGATTATCACCAGCTAAAAGGCTGCTTGTTTGAAGATAACTAACAAAGTTAAGGAAACATGAGGCACAAACCTACAACAATTAGAAATTTGACTGAAAACAAGACAATTCAAGTACTGCTTTTCTAATCTTTAAAGACAAGCCCTGCTGTTATCATCACCAAACTCTTCCACGAGGAGAGAATCAATGGAAGATTTATTATCATCTGAGAGTATTGCAGAATCTCAGTATTACTTTTGCAGACCTACCAGAAATATGATCCATTATTAACCTGAGCAATCTTCTCCCATCTAAAACGATTAGTGAGCATAGAAAATTCATTATTTCACTGTTATAAATGCTGCATCCAAGTTAAAGACCCGGTGTCGAGCATTACACTGCCCAACGCTTAGCACTAAATAACCTGAGTATTCAATTTTATTTCAGTTTACTTGGCTGAGAATCTGCCAGCTGTTATAGCATCACTTACCATATCTAAGTCATAAGATATTTTTTAAAATTTTAAGTGCTGGGGATACAAATTATCACTTAAATATTTAACTCAAAAAAATCCAGCTCAATAGAACAAACCCCAAAATACACTCTATGCTATCTGCTGAGCTAAAGACAAATTTGACATTATGCATGATGCACAACTCTCTAGAGCCTAGAGTTTAAAACAGAGAGCAGCAGCCACAAGCAAAAGGTGTTAAGTGAACTAGACATTAAAAAAGTAAAACTAAAAAAGTAAATAACTCAACTGTCCCCAGATGAACAGCAACAATGGAAACACGAAAAAGCTCAGCTGTCTGATGTTTGGCACTCTTCACTATGAAAAAAAAGTTAGAGATACATCAGAAAAATAATCCCAAGCATAATTTTCTCCAGCCATGATTTTTTTCCGGCCCCGCCTTTTAGAGGATACTTTTCTACCTGCCCCAGGTGTTTCTGGCATTCAGCCAACTGCTTTCTGGTGTGCGTGACGAGCAATGCCCAGCCCTCAGCAAGGTAAGTTTTCAGTGCTCCCTGAAGATACACTTCTGCCTTTTGTGGGCCCTTCTTCCTCCTTTAAAAATAAAAGAAATGAGTAGAAAAGATAAAAGAACCTCTGCAGCCGTGAAAACTCTCTGCACCTTCACTAAAAGTGGTGATGGGAGAGGAACTCTGCGTGTAAGTGCAGGACAAGGTGCAGGGAACCATCTGGATCTTTTTTCTTTGCTGCTGACTGTGGGCCTGCCTTTATGCAATTCACTTAAGCAAGTAGAACTGTAATCAATGTCAATGAAAGGCTTCATATACAGATCTATCCCAAAGCCATCTCGAGCCTCTGAGAGTTACCTAAAAATATGCTTCCTCAAAAATTTTGAAGCAGAAAAATGCTTCAATGAAAATACCATTTTATCACCACGCAGCAGTTCCATGGTAGCCTTCACACCTAATGTTATTCCTTCCCCCAGGTGAAAATTTAAGCCAGTTTAGGAGAACCTGTTGCAACTGGAAGATTGGACTGCTCCAGTGAACACAGGTGAGAAGCTATACCCAAACAGGTTTCCCCCAAAAAAATACTTAGGACTCCCAAATTCTTCTAAATAAGAAAAATAAAATGAAACAGAAAAGCAATGCAGGAAGTTTCCTCAGTGGATTTTAACAGGGATAAACACAAAAAATACATTTATAACTTTGCATTTACTATAGCCTGCTTCCTAATGTGGCTTCTGACTTGTTTCAAAGTTTATAGTTGTTGCTTTCCCACCACACCCTATTTTCCTAGAAGAAGAAAGAATCAGGCTAAAGAACATGGCACAGTTAAAGCTAAAAGTTCAAAATCATGAGGTGAGAATAAGGGTTTGATATAAAGAGATGGCTAGTATTATTTTTCTTTCTTTTTTTTTTTTTTTTTTTTAACTGAAATACAGCCTGAAAACAGGGTTTGTTTGCATTTTAAAAAACACATTTTAACAACTCCCGTCTAAATACAGTGTATTTCCCTCAGGGATAACATTCAAACTTTTCAGAGCTAATGCATTTAAGACATTTTAAACATTCATTTACATATAGAACTCCGCCAAGTCCTTTCCCACAAGCTTAGCTGAGCGAATTCTTCCAATATTTGTGTACATTTCAATGGTTGCATGGGACAGATCCTGTTTAAAAGAAAAGAAACTATTATAAGCTTTATGTATTTTTAGCAGCTATATGGTATTTCACGCAATCTCATAGCCAGTAACTAAATTACTACAACAAAACGCCCAGAATGAGCCACATTTGCCCTGAGCACAAAATACAGAGCAGTTTGGAACAGGTCACCTTCATGTTTTCTACAGCTGGTCATTATCCCATAGCTGTATTGTAAGCAGCAGCAGTAAAAAAGCCTATTAAAATCAGATAAGGCAACTCAAACCCACCAAAACAATAGCTGAGAAGCAGTTCCAAGCACTTATTTACATTTGAATCCTCCTGTCTCTTTTTGGAAAGCACCTATTTCTCGGTGACTATCTGCCATTATATTATCCTTGCAGGATTGGGTGGTGTATCATCCCAGGACACGTCACAGCAGAACATATTTACAACAACATTTCAGCTTTCCCCAGAGCCTCACAGCTAATACTTCAAAACCCAATCAACCACCTACAGAACACGGTATGTGATTCTTTCACTAAATCTGCACATATTTCCATTAGGTGTATCGGAAGGCAACTGTATTTAAACATACAATTAAATGCAAAATGCTAGGGCTACAATCACAATAACTGTTTTCACAAGAGCGCCTTAAAGGAATTTTGCTTGCAGCTGTGCAATCCCAAATTGGAGTTTATCACTCATCTTTAAGCTTAATCTCACAGCACCTGTGTGTCACCTTCCTCACCTTGCCCTGAGCTTGTAATAACAGCAACAAACCCTTCTCACAAAATTAGCAGTGAGGCTCTGGAACAGTCTGTCCAGAGAAGCTGTGGCTGCCCCATCCCTGGAAGTGTTCAAGGCCAGGTTGGACAGGGCTTGGAGCAATCTGGTCCAGTGGAAGGTGTCCCTGCCTGTGGCAGGGGGTGGAACAGGATGATCTTTAAGGTCCCTTCCATCCCAAACCGTTCTGTAATTCTGTGATCACATTTACAAACCTGCAGCCTCTTCAGACTATCAGCAACCTTCCAGAGAAGCTCATTCTCCTTCACTTAAGTGTATTAAGAAATACTCTATCCTTCAAAACAAATTCCTTAAGAGCTCCCAACAGCCTAAATATTTTGCAGGGTACCTGTCAGAAAACATCTATTCCTATGGGCAGGAAAATGACCTAATGAGCCTGAGCTCCTTCTCAGGTCATTTTTGATGTTTCTTGTGGAGAGCCTAGAAAAATCACTTTTTCTTCATTTAAGAACTCGCAACAATATCCTACAGTGAATTAAATGATCAATCCTTAACAGATTACTATAACCAGAGAAGTCTCTGACACCCACTACACATACAAATGAAAAGCTACGTTTCCCCAAAATTAAGGTACAAGCCAACATGCTTGTAGAAGTTTTGAGAGCCTTAAAAAAAGATTCTGAAGTTGTTGCATAAGACCAGCCATTGAATGAGAACAAAGGCTTTTCTGTTAATAAAAGCTCATCACTTCTTGCTTTCGACATCTCTGAAAAGTTGCATTTTACTTTCCCGAATCATTAAAATTTTAAATGCAAATAAATTATCTTAGCTGGGCCTGGAAATGTTAACTAATTCTACGTTCTTCTTCACTGAATAAATGGATATAATATAACAATATCAATATTAATAATACTAATAAGTATAATAATAATTAGCATTAAATACTAAACAAACCCCAATCTTTTATAGTGTTTCAGATATCTGAGTTTCTGTTGCATAAAACTGCAGCCAAAAATAGAAACAGAAATGCCATTTTTTCCACTGATGTCCCATGGTTAATATAAAGAAAAAAAAATCAGCAGTGTAACTGTAACCACATAACACCCATTGCAAGATGCAAGCCTAAAGGATTTAAAAGGAAGCTGAAGTCACAGATCAGTATTCCTCTGGGAAAAATTCAGCTAATTCTGAATTTGGGATAGCAGAATATGATAGCCACGACATTGGCTTTTTTAACATCTAAGTGTACGTTCTTACAGATAATAACCTCTAGCTCAGAACTGTAAATATTAAAGTTAATGCAAATGTTTGAAACTTGGGGCCTGTACAGGGTTCTGACTGTAAAACAAATCAGCCTTGCTGTGTTCAGTGTGCAAGGAATAACCTTTGATACCAAAATACGGAAACAGAGATTTATGTCCTCAATGTATCTTCTCAGGTTTGAAAATTTTGGCCCTGTTGCATCTACAATGCAAGCACACAAAACTAATACAAATAAGCAAAAGTCATACTTACTAAGTAGTGTTTTTCAAAAGCTTCTACAGACGATAAGGCCTCTTTAAGTTTCTTGTAAGGGCTCTGTGATGCATTGGCTTCAGGAGAAAGCAGAGCAAGAGGTGTCACTTAGAAATACATTCTCAGAACAGCCTGCCTGCACCCCACCCCACCCCATCCCTGCTTTTTCTTCAGTACAAAGTGGAGAGAAAACTTAATTTTATGTGCAAATGTCACTAACACTTTGAGACAGACCATGAGTTTCTTCCCCAGGCTCTAAAAAAAAAAATCAAGAAAGGCTGTTTCAGGTGTACATGTGAGTGATGTTCAGGGCAGCAAGGTAAAGGCAAGCAGCAATATAGTAACTGCACTAACTTCTCCACATTTCTTCAATGTACAACACAGTTCCTCTTAAATACCATATCATGGCAAAAGCAATGCTCTCACAACTCCCCACCGCTGGATTTATAAATCAGCATGACAGAAGTACACTGTAATTTTAAGACATTTTACTACTTTAAACAACGTGCTTCAAAGGAAGTTTTTTTCTGAAGTAGCTTGATCAGTTTACAGGTCTTTGCCAGACTAAATTCATGTCATTATTTTAGAAATAAATAGCCTCCAATTTAAACAACCACAACAGGCACCTTAGCACTGAATTAAGACTCATCATACCTGCACGGGCAGGTGAAGCACCAACCTGTCAGCTAATGCTTCAAAGGTACTAACTGTTCTAGCATATTTAACATCTGAAAGCTTCTTCCCATCAGAAATATCTTGGAGAGTGACAAAATCCCCAAGGAGTAAATAAATGTTATTGTTCAGCCACTCAATACCACTTAAACAGTATCACCCTGTAGCTCCAGCTGCATAATCTCCAGGTTATGTATTTGCATCAGATCAAGGATGCTCCATTTGTTTTCCAAATAATTTTATTTTAAATACTTGTCTGAGGGAATTAAAACCTTAATTCAGATCTGGCACTGCTCAAGACCATTTACCTAAATGCTGATGAATGGAGCATTAATGGAAAAACTACTACTTTCAGCAGTACCGAGATGCACTGATAATTTAAAATACTAGACACACATTAGAACTTTATCTCTTACAAATTCTTTTATCAATGTGTGTACATCACAGGTATACCTGAGAATTCTTATTACTGATGTGTTTATATACTATGCATTTGAAAGAATGTCAGTTATTGGAAGGGATTCCTGGTAAATACCTGTTTCAGGGCGTTCTGCTCCCAGCCCTGCTAAAAGATCCACAGTTCTGTTAAGGTCTTCTGAATTGGGTCCCTTCTCTGACACAAGTCCACATAGATAGCCCAGAGATTTTAACTATAAGAGAAACCACATGCTTGCTTTCAATAGGCTGTAAAAATCAATATAAAACTCCTTTTATTCTATTGCATCATTCCTACAGTACATTTCCATTGCTTTCTTATTATGCTGCTTATAGGATGTTAAAGTTGCTTCATGGATGGAAAGCAGAGAAGCTTTCAAAAGTAACTGTTATTCTCACAGTAGAAATTAATTTATTAAAGAATTAAATGGCATGTAAGTTACTGACTCAAATATTGGAACATGTGCACATCCACACATGTCCCTATATGCACCACATCTAATCTGAATAAATCCTTCTGTTTTTCCACATAAAGACAGACAAAGCTTGAGATGTTTGGCAGTTATGACAAGGATTACTTCTAATAACTGTATATGCATTTTTGAAAAGCACATAACCAAGAAATGCAGGCAGCCTCCAGTATACTGAGATTAGACAGCTTGCAAATTCACCTCAAGTATTGTATTCAGGTGAAAACCTTCCTGAAAAAGAGATTAGCACAGCTAACAGTGTTAACAGAGTTAAATACCATAAAACCCCTTGCAGACAGCAGCTGGTTCTCCTGACATGCAGGAGGCAGAAGAGGATACTGTCTTAAAGAAGTTCAGATCTACTGGCCATTTGGTTAATTCACTCAGAACAATCAACTACAAAGATAAGCCTGTTAAAGAATAAAGGCCTCAGTTTGTCATTACACCATAAAAAATGGGGATGGACATTAACTTCTTTTTTTTAAATTTATTTTAAGCTCCACTTGATTTTGTCACTAGTTACTTGATGTCTTTCATTCAGTCTGTTCCACCTTACTGCTACTCATTATCCTAAAATTATTCCCTTTACCGTTTGTGTTAGAAAAACGATGAATGGGAGGAACATTTCCAACTCTGGTACATCTCTTCCACAGAAACATCTGAGGGAGCATGGGAAGAATCTGATGCACCCATTGCCACTTCAAACAATCCTTTGCTCCCTTTATCCTGATCACACTCCCAACCCTTTTTCTATTTTTAAAAAATAACTCTTCAAGGTGAAATTGTTTTTCTCTGCTTTTGCAATAAGACAAGGTCCTCCCAGGGTCAATTAGAGGATTCTTAAGTCTACTGGAATGTAAGCAAAATATCATTAAAATAAATAGAAAATATTCTACAGGCTGTGGAAACGAGGGTGAGCATACACTGGTCTTCAGAACCATCCACAAAGACCATAGCATGCCATATCAGTAGTTTCTGGACTTTACCTTCTTTCTAAAACTTTTTTCAGCAGTAGCAACCTTAGACATCAACTCTTTCACAGAAACAGAAGTAGAACTTGAATATTACTGCTGTTCTAACATACTGAAGAAATAACGAACTGTGTAAACAGATTGCTGAAATCTGTATTTATAATGGCAAATGCATCCAAACCAGAGCAGCTTTTCCTGCTGTGAAATTCACATGCTCAGAAAGTGCAAAATCTCTCCCATGCAAACAAATAAAATACCACTACCCCAGCGCACTGCTCACCTTCTCAGTGGCATAGCTCCACAAGCCAACCGTGTGGGAAACATTTGCATCTATTTGAGCCCTATCACAGCAGCCTTCTATCCTTTGTAAGACTTCCAGACAACTCAAAAACACCCAGCAATCCAAAGCTCCGGGAGGAACTGAGACCTGAAGACGAATAGATAAAATTAACTGGGAAATAAACATTAGTCAGATGAGAAAATACTTGAGCAAAATGCTTTTCTTGATGCTACATAGCAGAACCTTTTGGAAGAGCTTAACTCACAAAGCACAGGCCAACTCTCCCTGCCTCCTGAATAATTTACATCTATCAGTTCATGAAACAAGGACAGCTAAGCAACTAAACAGTGATTATATTAACTAGATTTGATATATTCATCAAGATGAAAGAGAAGGAAAGGAAGACTAATAGGTACTAGTACTTATTCCAAAAGTTTGAAAACAAAGCCTAAGGAAAACGGAGTTAGGAAATAATTTTAAAACGTTTAAGTTTCCTTCACAACACTAAGTTTATTCATCAAAAGATAAGACATCTATGATGGACAACTAATTAAAGAACAAACAAAGAAACACATACAAAAAGAGGAAAGACAGAGAAAGACAGAAGAGTGACACTGGAATATTTTCAAGAATCGAGATAAAAATGAGCATAACTAAAGATCTCGAATATAATCCCAATAACGGTGTCTCAAAATCCTGTTCATAAATAATGCAAAAATATTCCTTTTAGAAAGACTGTGGAAGTCTTGAAATGCATAACAAACTAAGTGACTAATGTGATAGGAGAGTTCAAAGTACAAGGAGAATGCATTTGAAAAAATAACAAAGATCTGAATTCTGAAAGAATTTTAAGGAAGATAAAGACAGTTAGAGCAGGGAAGTTTAGATTTCTGCTGTGTGTTCAGTGGTGTCAAGCCACGGTAAGGGATTTGCCCATACTGAGAAAAAGGATCCCAACAGGGATAAACTCCATGCTATGCACAAATAAGTGTCACTGTCTCACAGTCTCAAGACCTGCACTCAGTTTGGATCACCACAGCACGACAAAAACAGCAGAAATAAGAGACAATGCAGAGAAAAGCCCCAAACAGTGGGGGCACAGGACAGACTTGAGGTAGAGCAATAGGAGGAACTGTAGGAAGCACATTCAGAGATTTAGAAGGCTGTGTGTACTTATTTTGGAAACAAAAAAACCCACAAAATGAACACACAAAACAGTATCTGTGAGAATTACACATTAGTTTTAGAATAAAAGATGATGTCAGCAATGCATCTGAAATGGATTTGCAGTTTTTAAGTGCAGGTGAACAGATGGAACTTACTACCACAGTGTCAGACAGGCAAGAGTTAGCAGTTGTTATAATGGTACAGAAAAAACTAACAGAGCACCCATGGGATGAAGGACATGGATGAGTCACAGGGTGATATCCAGAAATAATCTCATGCAAACTACACTGTTCTTAAAGATCTGTTTCAATTCACAGACACCTGTGGTTACAATTAAAGGGTGATCAGTGTACAACCACCCTAATAGAGCATCTTTAAGAGGATTTAAAAGCACCAGCAGAAACTAAAGTATGAGGGGAAGAGAGGTAAAGTATGGAGGCAAGAGACAGGCCAAAAAGCTTTGAGTGCTGTCCCTTGTTTCTTTTCCTTCTGTCACTGGATGAGCTGGCCAGAGACACAGGCAAAATACTGAAGAGCATTACTGGGCACCAAAAGGAACCACAGAGTAAGAACCACAAAAGGCTGCATGGCAGTAGGAAGCCCCTTTGTAGGTACTGTTTGTAGTTCAAAACTTCTCTTTTACACTAGCCTGCATAACAATATATTGACCACTCTGCCTCATTTCCTTCAGTACAACACTGCTATAGATTTAAAATTATGGGAACTGTATTTCAACATATTGGTAATAAATCCATGGAAGGAGCAGGCAAATTACCTAACTGGTAAATAGTCAACTTCCTAGCTGAAGACTAAAACACTAAAAACTAAACACAGGTTTGGTTTTTCAGGTAGGATGTCTCCAGATTTCTTGCCAAAGACATCATCATGATGGAACAACCAACAGCAGCACAATCTGTTTTTACAGCATCATCTTGATAACTCGCAGCCAGTGCTTATTGTACCCTGACCACTGACATCTAAACTTCAAACACCTTGTCAGATCACCCCTGGATAAAACCACTCACATAACGGACTGTATTACACCCACTCACTTCTAGTAGCTTGAGCTCTTGCACGCAGTTGTGAAGAAGCTCCAGTGCTCGCTGGGAAACCTCCCACGGCCTCTGCAGGAAGATCAGCAACGTGCACTGGCGGGAGAACAGGTAACTACGCAAGTCCAGCAGGGTAGCTTCTTGGTTCTGGATTAGCTCCCTCTTCTCCATGTCTATTGGTTTTCGCAGGATTAAACCGTTCCAGCTCCTCACTGGCTGGCAAAAAAATGTCAGCCAGTTTGCACCATCTGAGTAAATAAAGTTAACATCCAAGAATCAACCGCTGCTTTCTACCAAAAGCCTCTTCATCCTCCCTCCAGAATTTGTGAGCCGGCTTAGTCCTTCCCAAGTTTATCATATGGATAAATGAATTAATAACATCAAGAACAAAACAAACAAACAGCAAAACTTCCAAAGCCGGGTAAGGTAACTGAATTTCAGAACATTCAAACCCCACAGGCGTTTTGGCATAATTGCATATTTATTGTTAGTATAGTGACAATCAGTTTGTAATTTATTTCTTAGCAATTAAGCCTATCTGAAGCTCAAAACAAACAAGCATTATCTACTGAAGTATTTCTTACAGAGCCATCATGGATAGATGTGCCCCCACTTTCAGGTATTGCACTGGGTTCAGTCAGCACAAATATATTTCACTGCAATTACTCCTGCACTTTATTTTGACCAGATTCATAACACATACCCCATTAAAGCTGTTATATAACAACGTGTGCTTTAGTTCATTAAGGCAGTTTAAAGTTATTTGATACTCCTTGCACAGTAATTTTTCTTGAAGAGGAAGTTAAATCTTCTGTAGTGCAGATTAAGCACTTACTTCTGTTCAGTTTTGTAGTGATTACCAAACATCTCGTGTAATTTGAGGCAACACTGAATGCATTTCTCCAGGAAGCTCTTTACTGAAAAATTCAGCAGTGAGCTGTGAAAACAGCAGCTGCATCTCAGACAGATCAATACCTGGGTAATTACAGAGTTCAGGGCTCTGGTTGTAACAATCATCCCATAAGGGCAAAATGCAGGTTTTATTACAAACTGCTTCTAAGCCTCAGA
The DNA here is from genome assembly GCF_003031625.1 of Empidonax traillii. Lineage (NCBI taxonomy): Eukaryota > Metazoa > Chordata > Aves > Passeriformes > Tyrannidae > Empidonax > Empidonax traillii. Next base: position 811,434 of record NW_020955194.1, on the reverse strand, counting down.
GATGAGAAACAAAACTTCAGTTAGGACTATCACTGACAAACAGATGAGTTTGCACAAAATACAGAGTAAAACAAGAGCACAAACTGCCCAGGGCATCCTCTCTGTGACTGCCATGCACAGCAAAGACACTGATCCACTCAACAATTATTTCATATTTTAAGGCACTTACCACCAGCCCCAAAGTTGACAACGTACTGAGAAAACAAGGCATCCAGTTCATCATACTGCACTAGTGCATCCTCAAATTGCTGCAGCATCTCAAAGACAAAGGCCAGTTCTTCCTTTTGACACACAAGCAACACAAAGAACATGTTACTGATATTGTTCACGCTGGAATTATAGCCTGTCCCCATCCACAGAGCTCTGGGACTACTTTTTCTAATGTTCTTTCCCTTCCAGTATTCACACATACAGGAACATCTACCATTGGAGCAGATGCACCATTTCTTCCTAACACAGGGAGATTCACAAAAGGAGATAAAGTCACACAGCTATTCCAGTAAATTCTGATGTGAATCCAGATCCTACTACAAGATACGGCTCATACATCTATTAAAGTCTGAATTTAAAAATAAATAAATAAATGAATAAATACTGAAGGCTCATCTCCCATAATAGTACTAATTTTTCCTCTCCATTTACACTGTGAAGGCAACAACTGCAGTGTATCATAAAAAGTTTCTTTGTACACAGAGCCCAACCAGTAGGCAGAAAAAGTCTGAAAATTAAGTATATCCTGTGCAAGTGGCAGCACATGCAGTCAAAGGAGATGTGAAGATGAGATGGAAAACAGCATTGCACAGGGACCAGAAGACTCCAAAGGAATCAAAATTTTTACTTTTGTTGAACAAGAGATTCTTGTTTTTCTCTAAACCAGCTGAAACAGAAGTTATATTTAAAACCATCAAAAAAAAAGGAGTTCAAGGCACCATCTCTGTGGATTATTCAAAATAGACAATGTATTCTAAACATCATCTCCACATATACTGATAATAACCCGAACAAAGAAAACATGGCAATTAAATACCAATTGTGAGTTTGAGTGTCTTTGCACAGGCGCAGTAATGGGGCATTCACCCAAAATGCAGGAGCTAAACTACTAAACCACTTTCTAGATGCCATTTGTTTGCTTCAGCTGAGAATCATAAAATCTTGACAAGCTTGAAAAGATTCTGCTTCTTTAACAGCAGGGAACTGTATTACTGTATAAAATGTATTAAAATGTAACACAGATCGGCTGCAAACAGGATCTAAAAACGCTTTTAAACCTTCATATTTCCTGCCCCAGCCCTCAAAGAATGACCAGAACAACAAAAAAAAAGCACCATTATTAAAACTAGGGCTTAAGTACTTTTCCTCACTAACAAGAAACTCTTACCTGGACCATGAAATACTCGCAGAAACTCCACCCTGGCTCAGTCCTTTTCTCTCTCAAAGTTCTCATGTCGTCTTCAAACTTGCCTAAGTTTTTGGTAAAGGACATGAGAAGCAACGTCCTGAGTTTGGTCAGGAAGGCATTCCAAGATTCCTGAGAACGGGAAGAGTCTTTCAAAGGGTCAGAAAGTACCACACATCTGCAAGGAGATCGATAAAAATTATCTTTGAGGAGGAAAACACAAAATTCACATGTAAATGCCAGGTCAGAAAGTATCATGCACCTATAAAGAGACTGATAAACATTATTTTTGAGAAGGAAAAAACACACAATTCACACATAAATGCACAGCTGAATATTGTGCATACCTGATAAATTCAGGGAGAACAAAATTCAGTTTTTCACTCCACATTAATCAGAGTTAAAAAACAAGTTTGAGGGTTATATTTAATTGTCTGGAGGTGGGTATGTTACAGTTTTAGGTTTGTGGTTTTTTTTTTTGGTTGGGGTTTGGTGATTTTTAAAAAAACTTTTCCATTTATGTTTATGTCTGTGATAAGAGTTTATGAGAAGACTTGAGTGTTTTCCAGAAAATGAATATTCTAAAGCTTTACTTTTTTTAAAGCAAATAATGGGTACATTATTCCAATTACTTAAACATAAGTAATGTACGTAATGCTGTAGCTGGCATGGAAAAAAAAGTCTGCTTAGCAATACAAATCAGCAGAACAGTAATTATAGTTACTTCTGGTAAGGATTATGCAAAATACAAATCAAAGATCCATTAGATCACATATAGTCAGCCTTTCCTAAGTCACTTAAAATAATCATCCATAATATATTCTTGCAATATCTCAATTTGTTTTGACACATCCTATGTGCTAAAACTTCCACTGCTCTTCTCAGGAAACAAACAGACCCCATTAATTCACAAATAAATCATCCTTTTTTAGAGCGTTTTCTTTCTGCAGTTTTTTCTATCACAATTTAGTAACATTCAAAAAACTAACAGCATCTCCAAAGACAGGAAAATCTCTCATCCAACTAAAACACTATTTCTGGTTAGAGATTTCCATGGCAGAATTATTAAACCAAGCCAGTTAATCAGTTAGAAGCCGAAAGCAAACTGAATCAAAGTTGTTCAAACCATTTGCCACTGTAACCATAAAATACACCAAATCCTGCTTAGGTGAAAGTGCTGCCAATGGACAGTGTGTGGTAACCTGCTGACCTGCCAGTCACTGTCAGCTCACACCGAGGTACAAAGAGTGCTTCCATCCACTCTTTTCGGCTTTCAAATGTGTTCCTTGTCACTCATTCTGAGGGGGAAGATCCCCTGCTTAAAGTCAATTCTTAAGGTTAAAAGAAAAAAACAGGTGATTTATAATTGATTCGATGTTTCAGTACAAGGAAGACAGTAGAGTTGGTTTCAAAGTAAGAACTGTGGATTTTGTTGGCTTTAATGGAAGCACAGTTTCATATATTCATTATCATTTTCCTTAGGATAAAAACAGCTGAAGAAACTGGCCTTAAGTCAATTATCTCAGAGTGGAAAAGTGATTAAGCAAAGGGCAGAAAGTACAACGTCAAAAAATAAACCCTATTTGCTTCATATTCTCTACTCACCTCACTCCCACTACCTGTAACCCTGGTAACATTTTTGCAAGCACCTATGCAAACAAAAAACCCCTGAAGGTCTAAAAGCTGATTATCATCACACTGTTCTCCTTAAACCTCTCTTAGCCAGGAGGAGACACTTGAAATCTTTTTGAAACACATTTCAAAGCCAGCATGAACCCAGGAAGAACTGAAAACAAACTTCTCTCTTTATTCTTTGTGTCAGTCTTCTTCAAAGCACAGATCTTACAGTCTGAATGCTGGACATCAAGAAAAGACTTTAAATGAGCAAAGAATCTGTTACACAGGGAGTCAGGTTTTTAAATCAAAAGGTTAAAATGTTTGCAAGCAAAAAGAACGCTCACCTGTCACTTTGCTTGTTGCAGAAGTCATTTCTTATTTTATCTACTATGGAGGTTCGAGGCAGGATGTTTGTTTTGTTCTTTTTCTTGGCATCACTCTCAACCACCACGATCAGCCAGTCCACCGAGCTGTGAGCTTTGAGAATGTTCTGCCACTTGGTGATGTCATCCTTGACCGTAGTTTTGTACACTTCCGTGTCCTGGGACGAGAAGTGGTGAATCATCAGCTCAAACAGACACTCTGAACAATTTCAAAAGGCAGATTTTGTTCCACAAGAAGGCAAACAGAAGCAGAATTAGCCACAGTACGTTCACTTACCGTAAGAAATCAAATGGGGTAAAGCATAGTAAAGTTTTGGTCTTTGAATTTATTTCCAGCATTTTGGTTTAACAGTAAATAGAGCTTAGTACTTGGTATATTATCTGTAATCTGTAGATTACTGAAATTAAGATTTTTAAACATAATTTAAACTCTTATTTTACACATTCTTGAACTCTACAACAAGTTTGAAATTACAAAGCTGAACTTGTTTTTTCTCACACGGTAACATCAGCTTTTGCACCTTCTGCACTGCTCAAATCTTAACCTGTTTAAAAGCTTTTGAATAAAAATAATCAAAAGGAACTATTTGGCATCATTTGGCTTTTTTTTGTTTGTTTGTTTCTGGGTTAGTTTTATATTCCAATACTGGGTTAGTTTTAATATTCCAATATTTCTTAAGGCTGTTCTGGGTACTTTCTGATTTTTGATCAGATGTCACCTGTGTCCTTCAACTGGAAAATTAACTCCTAACAGAAGCAAACCAAAAACCAGTGAACTGCAGATAAACAGGATTAAGACATTCCAAATCTTGCCCAGTTTAGATTGCTGACACGTGCTAATACCTGGCACATACAGAAGATGGAACTAAAGAAAAAATACATATCTTAAGATTTCAGTGCACGAACAGATCGTAACTGAACCACTCTGGCCACATTTCTGTATTATGAAACAAGTGCACTGTGCTACTGCAGCAACACTCTTAGATCCTGGGGTTTTTTTATGACAAAATACTGAAAACAGGTTATTCAAATGCCTGTCCTCTTAGCGTCAAGTAACATTACAAAGAAATATTGCTTATGGCAAAAACTACTCAGGCTGACTAAGTTCTGTTTCCAGTATCGTAAGGTATGTAGGCTTACGCAATGCAGACTTAATTGTTTTGACTTTCTGCTTGTGCTGTCTGTTATTGTCATTTGATTTTCACACTTACTTGAATAATTTCACTTTTAAATCTGAGTCCTCGGTTTCTTACCATGTTTTCCTGATACTTACACAACATTCTGTCCAATAAATATGAAGGAAGGGGAAAGTCAAAAGGGCCTTATTCCCCTCTTTGGGTAGTAGCTCCTCTTTAAACTGAACAAAGTTGGATTCTAGATGAATCATCTTCGGAGCTCGGCCGTAAGACCTACAGAGTTTGAAAACTGAAATTAGTGGACAAGACACACACAGCAGAATACAAAAATGTACACGTATTTTGGGGAGGAGGAATGAACTGAAATACTCTGGTACTGGAAACTCACAAACTACGCTTGCTGCAGTTTGCATAAAGTTAACTAAAATTTGGTATCACTTGAAATGTGACAGAGGCTCCTTTTGGAAGAACGGGAGCTTGAAGCTCTTCAGTTTTCGTTAAGAGATTTTCTGTGTCTTTAGGACGAGTAGAAATACCAAATAAGAAAATTCCCCAAGTATTTTTACCAGTCACAAAACAGCGTGCCACACCAAACTTCCTGAAGGAAAGTACATCTAGTTCCACATAAGTTCTACCTATATTGCCACGAAGAAGAAAGCGTGGCACTTCCAGAACACAGCTGACAAAGTACAGCAAAGCCCACCATGACAAACCCACAAACCACAAAACCAAGAAGAGAAACACAGCATTACTATAAATTTTCTCTTTGTGAAGTTAAAAGGTTGAAAGGATCATCCCAAAGCGCACAATATTTACTCTGATTATCTAATTTTTCCAATTTCTTCAAGTCACTTGCTCTATTCAACTCGATTTATGGTAAGAGCTTCTCAGAACACGACAAATACACTCTTACCCAAGTCAAAAAACACACAGTGAAACAGTATCAGAGAAAAATAAGTAAGTTTACCTCCTCCATTCCATGGGTTCTCTAGGAAGCTGCTGAGAAAGTGTAGGATACAAGGAAGAAAATAAATTCTGATCTCCAGCACCTGGAAGTCAAAGGCATTAATCTGTTAGCACATGCAAATTATAGAATATATATGAGTATGTTATACTACTAATGGTTTGCTGTTTCAATAAAAACATGTTATTTTGTCTGCTATGTGGAAACTGGAGCCCAGCACTGAACCAGATTTTTTAAAATCACATGCTCTCATGACCTAATACAACACTTTTAGCAGGCACATGATACATATACTGTTATAAACCTCCTATTGTGATTTTCCACAGAGCTACATAATCCATATACCAAAGAGGGTATCACTCATATATACAGCTGGTCCAACTCCAAAAACTAAACAAGCAGCTCCTCAGCCGGAGTCATGGGCTAAAAAAAAAAAAAAGGGAAAAAAAAGTATAATTAAAAATCTTCAAGAATTTAACCTTCCCAAAGCAGAAGACTGGTTAGAGAGTGGCTCACATCCCTTCTGCAGCTGGATCTCCCCTGAGAAAAATGGCTTTAGCACATGTTCTGTGCTTTACTGGATTCCTCTCTCCTCTTTATTCTGGGGCTGCTGTCAGTACAAAAAACCTCCCTGACCACCAGGCTGTTCTTGAGGCCTGGGAAGTGTGAGGTCTGGCCCTACACTGACACACAGACTTGTAGTTAGGTTTAAATCACTCCAAACAACTACATTAAAGACACCACCACTGCAAGCAGCTACTTGTATACACAAGTCAGAACAAAATGCCATGTCTACCATACGAAAAGAATATACCATCAGCAGCCTACTGCTAACAATTCTTAAATTCTGTTGCTCTCCTTTGGGTATAAGGAAGGATGTGACAAGGAAAAGACAGGCTTAAAGTAAGCCTTTCCAATTTCTGATGGTTTTCAGTACTTTTGGCAAAGAGATGGCAAACTCTATATAATGGTAAACTCTGGAACAAGGAATTCTGTCAGACGTGTTTGAATCCAAACTGACCAGTCCACTGTACCCAAGGAGTCTTGCAGAGACACACTCCCAAAAATGAGAAGCATACAAGGTCAAAAACATATCTGCCACTCCCCTTGATCTTAGTTCTAAAACCTGATGTGTCACATGCCCCCTCTGCATCTGGGAGAATGAGGATGTTTAATGGCACTGTTTACTAAATCTCTCACGTGCACGCTGCCCTTCCCTGTGCTTCCTCCTTATTGCCTCATCTCTGGACAGCTACATCCTCCTCTACCAGACTGCAATTTAATTCTTGAAAAATCCTTTATTTCCTGAGCTGGAGAGCTGCATTTTCCAATTAAGAATTTAACAGCCATACAGGCAATTCTCCTATTTCCTGGTAGTTTTCCACCTGTTTCCTTTCCACAATCATGTGTCATTGTACACAAGATAGAACAGGAAGATTATCTTCTCCTCTTCCTGTGGAACTGGAAGCTACAGCTGGAGAAGTACCTGAAATCCTTTTTTCTCCCTCCCACCACACAATCCCACCTCCAGGCACACAGCCAGGCATTACCTCCACAGTACTTTACACGCTTTGGTTTATCTTGGAAATCCTTTCCTAGTCCACTCTCCTTTTCTCAATTTTCTCATATATATTCTTTTGATTACCTGCACTAGAATAATTCTATCACCACACAGAAAACTTAAAANAAAAAAAAAAAAGAAATTTTACAAGTCCAGTTAAATGCCGGAACAAGCAAAACCTGATTTTCTGATCTCTGACCACATTAACTATTATTCAACAATACAATTTCATGGACTAGCTAAAAAGCCAAATAAAAACAAAAAAAAGCACCACTCAACTATTCATGCTTTAGCCTTCAGAAAGTACTTTATTCTTGACTCTTCACCTCCATCCTGTCTGAATTAAGTGTACCACACCAAACGTTATTTAAGACTACAAACAAATGCTTAAAATGGATACTGAAACAAGCGTTAAGTCAGACTGTTAATGCTGTTTTATACCAAGTTACACCTCTGTGAGGGAGGCCATGGAGAACAGTCTATTGATTTGCAACTCATTACTGCCCACAGAAAGTGAAACACGGCTTAGTGATTTAGCAACAGTTTGATGACCACATCAAAATGAGAGCCCGTGAAGCTTCGAGCCTGATGGAAAGAACAAACCATGTATTTTACCCTCTGGAGCATCACAAAGCATTCTTTCTGTACTGTACCTAAAAATTCAGTGTATGCCACAAAAAAAACCCACCAGAATTCAACATCTTAAATAAAAAGCACTGCTCCAGAATACAGAGGAACTACTAAAGGATCATGTTTAAGCACTGTGCTATTCAAGACAGTCACGTGACATTATCAGCTCAAGAAAGGGATATTCAGTTTAAAACCAGTCAATTTTTCCTCCTGTGTTGGTTTTCAAGGCATTTAAAATACACATAAGAATGTGTTTTATGATCAAGGCAAAGACTGTCCTCTAGGATTAGAAGAAAAGGGAGAACAGACCTTCAATGCAAAATACATTGTCTGTCTTTTGAACACAAAGCAAACGCTGCTACCACATATCAACACCCAAAGGGCTGTAACATTTCAGGTTCTGCTCAGCTAGACCCTCTATCTACTTTAATCAGCATGTTTGAGCTTCTCAAGTCAAGAAGACTGAAAATGAAGTTATCAGCAGGCAACACTAGCACAGCACTGACCCAGGACCAACATCAGAAGTAGTAAGTAGCAAGGACTTGTATTTAACTGAATTCTATGAATTATGGATAAAACATTCCAAAACCACAAGTAACTCTGGGATTCAGATTTACAGCAAACCCCAAAAGTTGGTGCAAAAGTCTGAGAATTGCTTCAAAGATTTTGTTGTAGGTTTCTTTGTCAGGCTTTCTTGGGAGGTGGGGGGGGGGAGTTTGTTTTAGCTGGGGCGAGGGGGGGGGGAAGGATTGGAAAAAGAAGAAAAAAAAACCAAAACAATTAACAACTCAACTCTATCACAGCAAATTCATTTCAGTGGATGGGTCTCAACACTGAGACCCAACCCAAACCACTCTATGACTGTCAGTACTGGGGGAAAGCTGCTCCCACCCACAGTGTAAATGACAATCAGATACAACTGAAAAGGAAAAGGAAAGATGTGCCTATATGGGAAGGAGAATTGATTCTGGAATACTCTCATAACTAAAATCAAACACCCTTCTAGAGAAGGGGTTTCTTCTTTTAGAATCAACAGACTTAAATAAGACCTAAATATCCAACTGAGATGATAACTGAAGTGTCAATCTTTAACACTTAAAACACAATTAGAAGCGCACATCTTCTGTTTTATTGCATTAAATTTGCCTAATACAATTATTTTATAATACTCCATATTAATTCAATTTAATAAATTTGTAATATTTCAAATATATACATATTTTATATTACTATTGCGAATCTGATACATGTTCTGATGACTTTATTTTAATATTTGATTAAGGGGGGGGAGGAAAGTTAACCCATAGCCTGTGGAGCAGCTATCTCAGCTTTTAAGCTATGCCTCTCTGAATTAATTTCCTCCCCATCTGCATGTCAACACACAAACCCCAAATACAGAAAGAACAGAGCAGTTCTTTCAGTGATGCCATCACAAGTGTAGGGCGCTTCTGCATGTGAAGTGGTAACACTAATATTGAAACAGTGATGTTCAAGTGATATACATTAAAAAGAAACTGAAACTTCTAGAGAGAGAGAAGAAAGGACAAAGAACCTGTTTCCTTCCTTTCCACGTTACAAAGTTCAGAAGGCAGGGCCTTTGCCACTTTAGATAAACACAAATTATGGGCGGAGAATGGATTGATCACAGCTCGACATGACCCAGCAATGTGCACTGGCAGCCCAGAAAGCCACACATGTCCTCCCGGGCTGCATCCGAGGAAGTGTGGCCAGCAGGTCACAGGAGGTGATTGTGCCCCTCTATTCTGCTCTGGTGAGACCCCCACCTGCAGTTCTACACCCAGCTGTGGGGCCCACAGTGTAAGAAGGACACGTGGACCTGTCGGAGCGGGTCCAGAGGAGGCCACGAGGATGCTCAAAGGGCTGGAGCACCCCTGCTCTGGAGACAGGCTGAGAGAGCTGTGGCTCAGCCTGGAGAAGTCAAAGCTCCAGGGAGACCCTCAGAGACCCTTCCAGTGCCTAAAGGGATTCCAAGGGAGCTGGAGAGGGACTTTGGACAAGGGCATGGAGTGACAGCACAAGGGGTTTCAAACTGAAAGAGGGCCGGGTTAAATTAGGTATTAGGAAGAAATTCTTCCCTGTGAGGGTGGGGAGGCACTGGCACAGGTTGCCCAGAGAAGCTGTAGCTGCCCCATCCCTGGAAGTGTCCAAAGTCAGGTTGGATGGGGCTCTGAGCAACCTGGTCTAGTGGAAGGTGTCCCTGCCCATGGCAGGGGATTGGAATGGGATGATCTCTAAGGTCCCCTCCAACCCAAACCACTCTATGATTCTTTCCACTTTGTCCTTCTCCCTGACATTTTGGTAGATCACATCAGTGCAGCCATCCCCCACTTCCCTCCAGCCCTGTCTAGGACACTTGTTCTGCTGAGAATTTGTACAGGAATGATGAAAACCAGAACGACCACCTTACCACAGCTCCCAAGCAGAACACATACTCTTTGTAGCTGATACGAAATAACCATAAAATATTGACATTTTTTAGTTTAATACCTGCCTGAAACCACCTAAAATCCACAATAATCTATTTTTTTCCTAACAGTTTCCAAACTTCTTAGATGCTTAGAAGTTTTGTCAGTGTAGCACCTGAATATCCCACAATGATTTTTTTTTCCTCTAGAGGAAATTATCCCAACCCACTAACTGCACAGGCAGTGTAAAACAAAAACTCCTGAGGTCAGATGACTAAAGAAGACAAATATTTTCCTTTGATACCAATGACAAGCCCAGTCAACTGAGATAAAAGGCTGTGAATACCTTTAAAAGAGCGCACTGCTAAGCCTATACTTTGGTGTGGTTTTATTTGTTTTTTTTTATCCCCAAATATCAGTCACAGCTAACCTTTCTGATCCCACTCGGTTTTCCACTGGTAAAAAGTCCTACTATGAATCTTTTTTTCTTAACTCACTAGTCTGTTATAAGTTTGTTATAAGCATCTACCTGAAGTTTTGGAAGGCTGGTGAGATTTTTGTATTTATATCTTTTAAAGGTCCTCTTCCCCCCAACCTGAATTCATATTCAAAAGAGGTCTAAAAACCAAAACACAACACAGCTTAATTGCTATGTAAAAATCCAAGCTGATTCACTAGTAGAAGAAAATCCTTTTAGCAAAACTTTAATGCTACAGTACTAAATCACTAAAAAGAATATGCTGCTTCTTCCCATGACATACGTAATCAAATATTTAAGCACAGAATAATGGATCAACTACACGATAGTTATGACTTACAATGCAGACAGGAGTTCTGTTTGAGAACAGGGGAAAATCCATTTATAGGATATAGTTGTTTAAATGGTTTCACTAGCAGCAAATCATTATAATCACTTGGGCTACATCCCACTTCTTGTTGGCACATTTTTTTATTACATCTACCTACTAGTAAGAGGAGAACTTTCGAATCAAACTCTTCCAGTCCCAGAACAACATTCTTTAACTGCTAGGATTTATCTTCTCCACAAAAAGACATAAAATTCTCCCTCTACCCCTTACTTTTATTAACCTTTCTACTTATGCTGTTCTTGTAGGTAATTGCAGGCATTTTCTGTTCTCAGGCCTACAATGCTTTTGCTGATGGTTTTGCTCTTGCTGTATCACAGCACACTCTGAACATGGACCAGATGAAAGCAATGCATGATCACAATATCCTCCAAAGGTCATACATAAAGTTCATGGTGCTAAGGCAGAGTATTGACAGTGAGAGCAAACATGCAAACACACAATACATAAACAGATACTACAAGCTGACAAAGAATATTCCACAACTGCATGAAGACAACGCTAAAAGAACAGCTTGGTAGGAAAGCTCTGAAAAACCTATTAATTACTTCCTTTAGCAGGATTGTCTTTAGTCTTCAGCCTCCTCTTCATAGGGATAGACAGAGCTAATAATTTAAGTGCAAATCAGCTACATAAGGACGAGTTCTTTCGTTGATACGTATGTGCAACAACATTATCCTGAAGCTCCAAAGACTTTCTCAAAGTTTCAAACAGGCCTCATGAGAAGGAAGCAACATTGTTTGTATTTCCTAGGAAAGCAATCTGCATTGTTTTAAAGATTATGTCAAGTCAACATTGCCCAGAAACTACCCGAGTTCAAGATGTCTGATGCAAACACTCAACTTGCCTGTAAAAATAAAACAAAAGAAAATTTAATTATGCTAAAAATAGTACTTCTACAGCAGTGAGAAAGCTAGAAGCTGACTCAAAATGCTTTGTAAGCTTACAAAGTCTGGTAGCAATGCAGACAAACTGCTGCAAACTTGAATTGGAGAGAGTTTGCAAGGTAACAGTGCCAGAGAGAGCAGAACCACAGCCGGACAGTGAAACTCCCCAGTGAGTTTACAATCTAGCAAGACTGACAGCACAAAAAATGTTACTCAAATTAATTTGGAAATGAGTCATCGTGGCACTCAGTCCTAACTGACAAGAATGATTTAATACTCTGGGATGCTTCCATACTGAGAAAAAGGGGAAAAAGCAACTTCACAGCAACTTCCTGTGAATATACTACTTCTTCCACACTTGGAAGATATGGTGGTCTGTTTGCCTAGAGGAAAAAGTCTCCAGAAGTTTTTCAGGCCTAGCTGAGTCCTATGAATCTAAAAGCTCTCTATTAAAACCACAAGGTTTTGCCTCTGATACAATCAAGCACCATAATTACAAGGCTAAATCACCTACACGCAGCTGCAAAGGGCAAAATGATAAACTTACAGTACTAACATGAAAGCAGTAGTGACAAAAACCGCGTTTGCAAATGGCATCAAATATCCCAGACACGTGCCATTTTTTTCCATAGGCCTGTACACATATAGAGTGCTGAATTCAGGATTGTACCAATATAGCAACTAACTGCTGATACAATACAGCCTAACTCACGGATTTTAAAGCATAACTCTCTTTACCAAAGGAACATTCCTTTCAGAGCACTGTTAAACTTACTTCAAGTAGATAAAAACATTGTTTACAAATCAACTCTGGTGTGCACAGCGTTGAAAAGAAGTTTCATTCCAAACAAAATTCTCCCTTCAGTTTTTCCTTAAGAACAAACCCTAAGAGTTAACAGTATTTCATTAACCTGACAGAGATTAATCTAAATCTTGTAGCAAAAGGAAATACTTATGTTCTGAAAAGCAACCTCACTTAACCTTCATTCTCCCTTCATATAACAAAAAAATAGCCATCTTCTCCCAGGTCTGTTTTCCTCTCATATGCACCTGCTGGATGGGGCAGTTATCCCAGACAACTCCAACTGCCTGGAACCACAAAACAAAAGATAAACTGTATTTGTTTAGCAGTTTCTAATATCCTGGATTTTAATGTGTTTTCTAAGCCAATTCCAAGTCAGTCTTTTCCCTTGAAGGCCAAGCTTTTTCATAAATCACTGGCAATATAATGCCTTAGAGGAGCTTTCCTTAAAGTAAGTGATTTTTGTTGAATGCATTTATTTGAAATACTACAGTCTCTAAGTACTAACTGCTTGTACTTCAACAGACTAAAATGTTACTTATTCAAATCATACAGGAACAGCAAGGACTGACCTGCACCACCACCATCTCCCCCTGTTACACACACACAGACTCCTCAATTCTGAATACAGCACAAAGCCAGAAAATTTGAAAGGCAATTAACCTCATAGCCTGAACAGCAGCACAAGACCAACAAAGAAGGCCAACAATATCCTTCAGATGTTTCTGATAAGTACATTTTTCTGACTTGAAATCTGAAGTGAAATGGATTCAAAAAATAGGTGAGCAGAAGAGGTTCAGTACAGATATTATTCAGTGTATAAATTGCACCAAAAAAAAGAGACAAAGAAAAAAAAAAAGGAAAAAGTTTAAGAAAAAAAGAGCACATTTATAAAATAGTCTGGAGAAAATACATACACAGTGTTCCACAACTATACAGTTACAAGGTTACAGTTAGATACTAGTTCTAAATAAGGTCTAAGACCTTAATCGCCAATAAAAGCTTACTCCATAATAAGACAACACACAACTGTGAAACAGTTTCTATTTCACAGGCACATAAAGCATTCCCAGGGCTCCACTGATAACATGCAAATACATAGTTTGTTTCACTATCGATGGAGATACTTTTGACTGAGAACAGCTACTGGTTACCTATTGTTAAAAAGAAAAAGCAGAATTCTCCGTGCTGATCACGTTACTTTTTTATTAACAGCATTACAGATGCAGTTAGAATAGAATGGACTATTTCAGTTGGACGGGACCTGCAGGGATCATCTTTTCCAAGTGCCTGACCACTTCAGGGCTGTCCAAAACTTACAGCGTGTTGTTAAAGAGCACTGTCCAAATATCTCTTTTAGACACTGACAGACCTGGGGCATCAACCACCTCTCCTGGGAGCCTATTTCAGTGTTTGACCACAAGAAATGCCTCCTAATGTCCAGCCTAGTTCCCGAGCTTGTTTTAAGCGAACTTTGTGTGCACCCCTCTGTACCTGTAAGAGCACAGGGGCTCATGTTTTACACCAGGACCTGCCTCCGACATCTGAAAGAACATCGCTGGAACCACGCGTTTGTTCACTGAACTGCCCCAGAGAGGAAACCCGAGCACAGGAGCCGAAGATTAAATTATAATGTCAGTGGGAATCCATCAGTGGGATCACCCCAGAGGATGCCTCATCTAACTCCTCTTCGCCGCGGGCAAAGCCGCACAAACCTCGCCGGCAAGAAGTTTGGGGTTCAAGATTTATCGCCACATTCCAACCTCTCCCCCTGAAGCACCTGTAAGCGTGACACCCGGTTTGATATTTCCTGCAGAAACAACAACCCCAAGTTTGCCCGCTGTCATTAAAAGGGAGAGGAGGGGGGGAACAGAAGAGGTAAAACCCGCAATCAGATCCCCTTGTTAGGGGGGTGGCGACCGCGGCACCCGGAGCTGCAGGAGACTCCCCCAAAACCTGCCACCACCGCACCCCCCGCCCCGGGCCCGGAGCGGGCACCGGCCGGACCTTCCCCTCCCCGCCGGGTCCCCCCCTGAGCACTCACAGGTCACGATGGGCTTGTTCTCCATGGTGTAGATCACCGGGGGCTTCTCCCTGCCCTCCTCCTCCTCGGCGGGGTCCATGAGCGGGCGGGGTCGTCAGCCCCGGCTCCCCCGCCCGCCCGGCGCCATGGAAACAACGCCGGGGGGCTGGGACGGGACGGGACGGGACGGGACGGGGATGATGGGGATGATGATGATGATGATGGTGATGATGACGGTGGTGCCGCTGCCGCCGCCCCCCCCTCCCGCCTCCCCCCACCCCCTTCCCCGCGTCCCCGCAGCGCCGCTCCGGAGGGGAAGGCGGGCGGGAGAGGCTCATCCGCTTCCTGGATCACCGGCCAGGCATTACCGCTTCCGGGGAGCGCCGCCGCCGGGAGAACCCGGAAAAGGGGGAATACGGCGCGGGGGAGAAGGGGAGGCGAAGGAGGGAGGGAGGGAGGGAAGGAGGGAGGGCGCCCTGACACTGCCGGCTGCGCCGAGGCAGCCGAGGGGCAGAGCCCACCCACCCCGGTCCGCCGGCACCCGGCGGGAACCAGGTGAATCGCAGGATTCTTAGGGTTGGAAGGACCTCTGGAGATCATCCAGTCCAGGGGTGACCTGGAGCAGGTGACACAGGAACGCGCCCAGCGGGGTTTGGGATGTCTCCAGAGAGAGGGAGGCTCCGCGCCCTCCCTGTGCTGCTGCCTGGTCCGGCGCTCGGCCGCCCTCAGCGCAAAGGAGTCCTTCCTCGTGTTGGGGTGAAGCTTCTTGTGTTTTAATCTATGGCCGTTTCTCCTCGTCCTGTCGCTGGGCACCACCGAAAGGAGCCCGCCTGGCACCACCCTCTGACCCCCGCCTGTGAGGAATTTATGTGTATGGGTGAGATCCCCGCTCAGCCTTCTCTTCTCCAGACTAAACAGGCCCGGCTCACGCAGTCTCTCCTCAT
Organism: Empidonax traillii; assembly: GCF_003031625.1. Taxonomy (NCBI): domain Eukaryota; kingdom Metazoa; phylum Chordata; class Aves; order Passeriformes; family Tyrannidae; genus Empidonax; species Empidonax traillii. Next base: position 795,799 of record NW_020955194.1, on the reverse strand, counting down.
AAGAGAGGTGCTCTTTAATAAAGATAAATCTTTATTTAAATTCGTTGCAGGGCTCCTGTGGACTTCACAGGCAGTGGCCTGATGCTTGTAAAGGGCAGGGCCCCGTGTCCGGGCTGCTCTTGTGCCCCAGGGCAAGGAGGGGTGTCTGTGACAAGTGTGTCGCCACTTTCCACAAGTGGATTTTTAAGCCTCTGCTCACCACCTTTGAATAATTCCCCTGTGGCAATGCGGAGTTACTGTTCCTTCTTTTCTGCCCAGATATGGAGAAGGAACATCCTCACAGGAACTCTGCAGCACGCGTTTCGTCCTTTGGAGCCTGTGACATTCCCGTGGCTGTTCTTGGTAGTTCTGTGGAAGTGCATTAGGGATTGTTTTCCACTGACCTCAAATACTTCAGGTTGCAGGCCGCCTTGAAGATGTGCTTTGGAGATCATAGTAAATCAGGCCCTGTAATTCACTAATATAATTCACCAGTCAGATCCTTGCAGCATGGAAATCACGAGGAAGAAAGGGTGAGGAGTTGTGTGTTATGCAGTGTGAGCGCAGAGGGAGGATTACAGGGAAGAGCAAAGAGCACACAGCATGGGCAGGTGAGTAAGTGGAGCTGAATGAGATGCAAAACTGGCTCGTTCAAAGGAGTAAGTATATTTACTTTCCAGAGCAATGCATAGCAGTTAAAATGTATAAGGGAATGTGGCCCTTTGAAGTTTAAGGTTTTATAATGTTGGGGGTTTTAATGCATAGAACTAACACCCTATTACATTTCTGTTGGGTCTAATTACTTGTGTTAGACTTTGGTACTCATAAAATTGACCCTTGTTTTACTGCAGACTGAGATGCTGTTTCTTTACTTTTAAATAAATCAACTGTTTGCCTTGGTCATCTGCAGTTTCTTCAGAGTCAAGAATCCCAAACTTAGAGGATTTACACTTATTATCTTAAATAGGAATAAATAACATATAGAGGAAGCATATTGAAAGTAGTCTACCATAGGGGTTAAAAACACAAAACCCACTGCTTACATGTGTAAAAACAAGTGAAATCTAAGATAGTACTATAAATAGTCTGTGTATTAATCATAACACTGTTGCACAGTGAAATTGTGCAATGGTGGTTTGGGTGTTCAAGTATTTACAGAAGTCAATTTGTTTAGTATTTTTTTCAGCAAAACCTTAACCATGTTTTCTGGGCTTACAATGTTGTTTCAAATATAATTACAGCACCCTTGTAGCATGTTTCATCCCATACTGCTGCTGAGTATTCCCAGTTTTATCTCTGCTGTTTTGCTTTGGGGATTAATGGCTGTTCCCAGTTCTTGGAGTATTTTCAGTAACATTTGCACAGAACTTCTCTTTCACCTTGGTTGTATCAAGACTTGTTTCCTTGGCACAGTTAAATACAATATTCCTTACAAGGCCAAAACTTCAAGAATCTTATATAGAACAATAAAATGTTATATCTGATTTTCAGGTTTAGGTGAGCAGCTGGACACTAACTTTTTTTTTAGTGCTGTGACAGTCAAGACTGGCACAAATTTGTTTTAAAAATGTCAGCACATATCTGATTTTTCAGTATAAGGAATAAATATGTGGCACATGCGTGATTTACTGAAACAAAAAACGAAAAACACCGTTATAGGCACGTGCAAAAAATTATAAATTCCTCACAGTAACTCCAAAGTAACTCATTTTATGCATCTGTCAAATGGTCCTGTGCAGTCCTAAAAATCACAGGTAGGGAAACAGGCAAACCCAAGTCGAATGTGCTTATCTCCTTTTCTCAGAGATTAGAGCTAAGGTCCATAGTTCATTGGGATTAACATTTTAATCACCACAGAATTTGATAAATATTCAATTTCCTCCCTAGTTCGTCTTCTCCCCTGCCCCCTCCCCCCCCAAAAAAAAGGAGACAGACACATTAATATAGGCAAGGATATCTAAAAGACTAAGGAAAACAACTTTTCACTGTGTTCTCAGGTGTTTAATTGCCAGAAGTACTTGAAAGTCAATTTGACAGGGAAGTGAAACTGACTGATGGAAAAAGTAGATCTTTTATAACAAGCTAGACAGAGGAGAAAAAAAATAAAGCATTTGGAAATCGGAACTTGGATGATTTTGTGCTTTTACCTTGCATTTTGAAAGGAATGGATGAAATTTTCCTTTTGGGGAAAATGTGGCAAAGGGAAAAAGGGACCACTTGGATGGCAATTAGAATTTTCCTTTTCCTCTTGCCTTTAAACCAACAGTGTCTAAAACACTCCCTGTCTCTACTAGAAATCATACATGGCTTAAGTGAACACTCGTTTTTTATCCACAAAGATATTATAGACATCAAGCCATCGTGGTGCTACAGTTCTCTCCAGTTTTTCAACCTTACACGCTTGGCAAGATAAAATTTCATCTTTGCCTAGAAATCACTCTCTTTAGCCAAGCAACTGGTGAATTCTCCTCACCATTTTGGATTGTTGGGTATCAAGTGCCTGAAACTTTTTTTGTAGCCACATTAGCAGAGCAGAATCGTAGCTGCACTTTGAATGAGGAGTCAGTAAGGGAGGAGGAGCTGAACTTGAGGTAGTTTATGGCAAGACAGAGCCTCTACAAGTGCTTCTCCTGTGTATCAGCATTATCATTTCTATTCCAGCTACAGGCTTAGTGCCCAAGTAGGTCACGGCTGGGATGGATTTTGACTTTGAGGCACAGTATAAAGGAGTAGGTTAACCAAGGAGGCATCTGTATGACTGGATGAGAAGACTGCATGTATATTACTAGAAGAGTTTCCTGGTTTCCAGGCCTGTGCATCTTGTCTTCCACTGCATTTCAGGTTGGTTTGGACAGAATTGCACACCAGCAGTTTATTTTCATCCCCACTCAACGGCCTGGCTTCTGTGCAAAGCCGTCAGAGGTGTGCTGGCTGAACAGAGGTGTAGCACACACCCCTGACTCCCTTGGGTGGGTGTTAGCAGGAACAGGATTCCAGCAGGAAAAGCAACCTCGGAAAAAACACAGACTCTCCCAAACCAAGGCACACAAACTCACTCCTTACATTTGAAAATGCAGACTCTGCACGTCACACTAACCCTGTTTGCACTTCATTAACTTTCTCAACAGCAATGATTGGTGTCTACTCTCCCAACTTTCTCTTTGTACATGCACTCTGATCATGCAGCCATGTCACTCCCCCCTCATTTCACAGCTTCTCTCTGCAATAGGATTTATAAGGCACTGTAGAGAATTTAAGGTTTTCTCCATCAAAATTTTGCACGGTTGCAGTTGTTCTTCTGTGATATTTCTTCTTATTGATGAGTTAGGAGATTTATTCACCCAATGGTCACTGCCAGCAGGCACTCCCATCAGTATTGCGTGGCTAATTTTGGGTTAGGCCAGTTTCATGGGCAGTTTCTGTGGCTTTTGGGAACTCTCTCTCCTGGAGGAGGAATGAAGTTTGACTTGAAAGGTGGGGACTGTTTCAGGGAAAGAAACTGGTTTCAAGTATGCTATTTATGTATATTGTACCGTGATTAATATAAACAAAGGGTTAAATTTCTCATTGTCCCTTTCTATCATATTTCACGTACTTTGAAGCACAAACCCACGTGGCACAGTTGTCAAGCAAACAGGGGAAGTCAAGATATCCCACACCTTTTTCTGCTCCTGAATTTCCATTTCCTTCTTTTCCCCCCATGCCCTTCTTCTGTTACTGGTTTGTTTAAATGATGTTCTCTGCAAGGCAGGACAAGGAATTTCATTGTGTCTGTAAAATACTTAGAACTTCAACTTGACCAAAATAAAATGTAGCTGTACATAAATACTGTAAATACAGTATCACAGAGGTTAATGAGCTCAGTAACTGCAAGACAAGCAGCAGTGGATTTGTGAGGAAGTGGATCCTGTGTCTCAGGTCTCTTAAGGAGTGAGAAGGTTAATTAAACTCTAGCTCGTTGTTATAACATTAAATCCTAAAACATGATATCAGTCTTTAGGTCCCTCCTGGGACAACCCTTACTGAAACTCTTTCAGATATTTAAGCAGCAGGAAGAAGGAAGGAAAGCAGTTAAAGTGTATTCCTAATTGCCTTATGTTTTGATGGAATGTCCATTACAGGGGGAACTCCACGTTTGAAAGTGTTCCTGCTGAGCTTGAAAATTGTATCAATAGTCCTATCTGGGGAAGGCAGAGAGAGAAAGGAATACAAACAGAAAGAATGGTGTTGATGAAAGGAAATAATCACCAGCAGGCAAGGGTGTGATAGGAGGAAAATAAAATTCCTATGCCAGGTTTTGGCCAGGATGAAGACAAAACCAGCAATAGTGTCCACAGTGCAATTTGATTCCCCCTCTCCAGTGTTGTGTGACTATCTGATGGCCTGTAAGATAACGGGGGCCCAGGGGTACTGTGGTAGATCCTGGGATCCCAGGATTTGTTAGCAGTAACAGTCATGAATGTAAAATGTCTTGTGTCCTTTAAGTCACATAAAATCCAAATAAAGATCTTCCATGAAAAGTCTTGTCTGTATAGCCTCTATATGTGACCACACTGTAATATTTCTGTTCCATGTCGGGGGTTGACCCTGGCCAGCAGCCACACAACCCCTTGCTCCTCCATCCCCAGTGGGAGAAAAGAGAAAGATTAAAGGTTAGAATGCACATGGGTTGAGATAAAGACAGTTTAATAGGCGAAGAAAAGAGAAAAATTAAGCAAAGGAAATCACTCACCACCTCCCACACACAGACCAATGCCCAAACAGCAGCCACCTTGGGAGGCAAAAATCTCCCTTCCTCTACCTTAATTTTTACTGATGACCATGACCTTATGGTATTGTATGGTGTGGAAAAGCCCTTTGGCCAACTGGGATCAGCTGTCCCAGCTATGTCCCCTCACAGTGTCTTGCCTGGAGGAGAAGAGTGGGAGAAAGAGAAAGCCTTGATGCTGTGCAGGCTCTGTTCAGCAACAGCCAAAACTTTAGTTTGTTGTCAACACTAGTTTTGCCCCAAATTCAAGCCACAGCCTGGCATGAGCCACTATTAACTCCATCCCAGTGAGTGAAGCTTACTCGTTAGTGTGGGCCACAGATATCTCTGGGAAATCAAAGCAAGCTGCCCCAGTAGTTATAGAATTAAAATCAGGAGCAAAACCAGTACACAGAAAACAACACCCATTAAGACTAGAAGACAGGAAGGGAATTGAACCTATAATAGAAAAATTTTTAGAATTGGGATTATTAATAGAATGTGAATCAGAATACAATACACCAATTTTACCAGTTAAGAAACCAAATGGAACCTACAGACTGGTACAGGATTTAGAGGCAGTAAACGAAATCACAAAAACCCTGCATCCAGTGGTAGCCAACCCTTATACACTCTTGACCAGACTGAAGAATAACCTAATTTGATTTACAGTGTTAGATTTACTTCCACTGAGATGGCCTTCACTGTATACAATGTTTGGGATTAAAAAACCCAAACTGTAACTAAGGTTTATAGAAGTACTTAAAGAAACCTTATCCCACAGAAAGAATTATTCAAGGAACCAGGATAGAAGCAAATGTTTAGTTCAGATTAATCAAACTCCTGTTTACCCCACTAATTAGTTAACTGAAGTAATTCCTCTGCACTTTAAGTACTTTAATTTCTTTGCCTAGACTTTGAGATTTTAAGGTGAACATTGAAACCAGAAGTTACTGAGTTATGCATTTGATGCCGGCTTAGAAATGGCATTTCACCTTATTGTACAAAGAAAAAATGTGGTGGATTTGCTGTACAATTAATTCATTTGTGTAGGAAAGGAAGTAAAAATTAATGCTTACTTCACTTTTTGTCATCTCCGGGATGTAATGAATAAAACACTTCTGCATGCAGTCAGTTGATTATTTTTAACTGAATGAATTTTCCATAGGAAATTCTGCTTTTAATTAACTTATCTAATGAATTCACAGCTACTTGCAGAAACATAGAAAAAAATAGTCAAGATTTTTATATTCAGGAAAATCATTTTATAATATTGTAAAGTGAATTCTTTTTTCAAAATGAACCCTTTAAAAGCTACCTTATTTTTTTAGATTAGTATGTCAGCCACCAATCATTCACGGTACATAATAATCAGAATTGTAGCTCTTTATTTCATATTGTTGGGAAAAAAAGCATCAACTGAAGTGTTTAATAGCAACAAAATCAGCATGGGGAATCTATTTCCATAGAAGATCTATTCTAGAGCATTTTCACTTCATCTGTAGATTTCTGTCTGTGTTTCTGCAGCAGAAAGTGCCGTGTTTTGTGAACTGAGCCCCATCACCAGAGGTAGGAAAATATGGGAATGCAGAGGAAGTGATTTGAACCTTGTGGAAGTGCTGAGTGTGTCCTTGTTCTGAAACCTCTAAAAGACCACCAAGACAAAGCAGAGGGGACAAAGTTGAAATGTGGGATCAAAGACCTTCAGGAAGGGTGAGGAAAAGCTAACAGCCTGAGGAGGTGGAGAGAAAAACGAGAAGTCATAGAAATGCTTTGAATAGTTCTCAAAAATCCTGCTCATCCAGCGAAGAGGCTACAGGAAGGCAGTGTGTTTGAGTTATCAGAGGCAGCTTCACCTTGACGGCATGAAGAGAAAGGCATTTGGACTCACAGAACAACTGCTGAGTGTGTTACAAGTGCACTGATCCACCTCAGTAAAGAAGAAAAACCTTTAAAGCATGAAATGTTGAGTGTGAGAGTATAAACATTATCAGTATGTTTATGTTTAGGTGCCTAACAGTGCCAGCAACTGGGCTTTCTTCCCCTGTCCCACATGAACAGCATAAAAGAAAAAAAAGAGGAAAAAGCAGATGTGACAACTCTTATTCCAAGCTAATTTCAAACACCAGAGGAATTCAACCTGGTGATATCTGCAGCTGAGTTGTCTCCTTTTCTTCTCCCCTTGCAGGTCATTTTTATCTCTTTCCCGAGTGACTCTAACTCATTTAGAAAACAGCCATCAGTAGTGCAGCGATCTTGGAGCCCTTCACAGCTCTGCTGAAATCCAAACATCTTTTCAACCAGCACTGGCAGAAACAAGGTCAGGTGCCAGCAGGCTCTCAAACCCCAGGAGTTCCTGCAGCTCTGGACTATTTTCAGAATGGACCCGAGCTGCAAAACAGAAACATTTCAACTGCCAGCAGGGAGGGCTGATTAGATGGTCTGGAACATCAAGATCCGAATCCACAGCATCCAGCAGTCTCCCCAGCTTTTCATGGATGTTGCTTCTCTGAATCACTGGGCTCTGAACCTGCTCCCTGAGCAGCCCTCTTTCTCCTGCTATCCAGCCCTGCTGAGCCCACAGCCATAGTGGCTGTTACAAGATCAGCAGCTCCTAATGCATGAAAATCTAAAGCAATTCTCCCTGCTCAGGGAGGTTTGTGTGAGGAGTTTTGTTCTCATTTATACCAAGAGTCTGAGTGGCAGAGGGTCCAAGAAAGAGTCCCAGGGTACTCACACCCCGGGGTAGTTTTCAACTTCCCCTTGAGACTGGAGACCCTAGAAGAAAAGGGCTTATTTCTTGCCTGGAAATGTATAGTATCCTGAGAGGACTTAGGAACACAGAAAGATAAAAGTTTGAACACTGGCTGTATTTCGGAGAAGAGGAGGGTAAGACACCACCACAGGATGTTTCCATGCACAACTCAAGTGCAGGGGCTCTGGTACCACCACCAGCAAAGCGACTGCATCGCCAGGTACGGGAAACCTGTCATGGCCTGCCTCGAGGGCTTAGAGAGAGAGGGCTGTATTTAACCTGTGCACAGCCAGAGAGCTCCCTGTTCACAGCTCACAAGGCAAATCCCTGTTGTTTTATCAGCTATACCATGCAGTCTGCACCTGTACACCCTCCTCTGGGGACTCTACAGATCAGACAACCCTTTCCTCCAGCATATATTCATGACTCCATTCCTTTCCACTTAATACACTATGTGGTCATTTCTAGAAGTCACTTTAAAAAAAATGCATTACGGGAAACATTAATGAAATAAATCTTTACCCACTAATTATGTTTTTGCACAAACATATTGTCAGAGTAGTTCTGTTGTCTTTCTGCTTAAGATTAGCTTCTGAGGAGCACTGAAGTTAGTAAGAACTGGACCATAAAATTTCTAATTCGATTTTCTAGGCAATAAGGATCTATTCTATAAGGATTCTAAGGATCATCTAAGGATGATTCTGTGATCTCTCTTTGCTTATCACAGCAATCTAGGGAAGAGCTGACATATGTCCAAGGGGGACATGTAAGAAGGAAGAAGAGAATCTTTGTATAGGGAGTTACACCATTATTTAAATACTCTTCTCTGTATTCATCAAGGGAAAGCTCATTTCCAAATTAGCAAGTAAAAAGTTATTAATTGTTAAATTAAAATGCACTATTAATTAGAAATTAGATTCCCTTGCAAGCTTACCTTAGGCAGATCCTCCCTGGGTGGCAAAACTGAAGTACTACGAGAATAATGAAGCCTGAAGAAGAGACCCAGAAAGCCATCACAGTATGCCTAGAAGTAAATATTCCAATGAGAATCCTCGAATTCAGAGTCCTTTTTTTTTTTTTTTTTTCCTGCTCTGAAACAGTAGAACTCTGTTCTGAAGTGGCATGACAGGTACAACCAAACTCAGCATCTCAAGTTTGTAGGGAGAGAGGAACAGCTTTTATGCATGAACTGGAGTTACAGAGACATCAGATGTTTCCATGGGCAGGAGCAGCAATGCAGTGTGGGTTTTGGCATCTGAAGTGTTTCCAGGAGTGAGTCCCATTAGGACACCTTTTTCTTACACCACCATCAAATGGTAAATGAGCACTAGCCTTCCCTTTTGAAGAAAAGGTCTGATACCCGAAATGCCGTGACAGCAGAACCCCTCACAGAGGGTTAAACTGGCAGGGTTCATGTGATTTCATGGAGGAGGAGGACTGAGCAACCAGAGACACAACAGTACCGTAACTTCTGAGATCACAAAGACATCTAGGACACACTGGCTTTTTCTGCCACGGGATTCTATTTCAGGGTTTGATCCTATTAGACCTCAGTGCTCTTAGTAATAAAGCTACTGAGACAGCTGTAAAATCAAACATACTATTGACAGGACAGAAAGGACATGAAATCTCTCATCAGTTCTTGCTCTGATCACCACTGCCCCCCAAATAATACAGCACTGAATATTTCTAACAGGTGATGCTACTTAGATGCCCTGTCCTGCAGCAGCCCTGCAAACAAACCTTCACTACTTCTAACACCCTGTTATTTTTTTTCAGCTTTGCCTGAAGGCAGGAAGGCACCCTGAGCCTTGCCCTAAGCGCCAAACTGAAGCAGAGTAAAAATAATCTTGAACCCTCCACAACGAGTTGTTGATAAATGAGAACAGGTTCCCTCTTCCAAGTGGAATGGCAAAATTCTGTTACTTCATTTTCGTCGAGGTACTAAATGGTTATGATGTTTTGTTTTGTATCTTGAGTGGTAGCAAGTACTGTTTTGTCACAGGTTGCACAGCCAGGGCAGGGCCATTTACCCTTCTGGTGGGTGGATTAATGAATCTCTCCCTGCCTGGGGGCAGCCAGAGAGGAAAGTCTGGGTGTACTTATGCTTTGGGTGAACTCGTGCTGAGATCTCGAAGAAGCCCAAGGGAATTAAACCCTTGACTCCCATCAGACTGAAAAGGAAGTCATGTGCCTAAGCCTATTAGTGCCTGTAAAATTCCCAGACCTAATGTTAGCTCCAGAGGTTGCTCCACCGAGAGATCCCTTTGAGAATAAGGAAAAAAAAACAGAAACAAACCCATATTGCTTCCGTGCAATTTGTTCTCCCTAACCACGTTATCACACTGGAGTTAACGGCAATAATTTATGTTCCATTATGTGTGGTACTTCATTTAGACAGGCCCGCTGCCTTCTTGTCTGGCTGCCAGCAAAGAGAGTGCACAGTCTCAGGAAATAACAAGTTTGCAGGTTTCCCTTGCCTGCCTTACTAGTCTTACAGGGGTGATGGCGTTGGTTTGTTCTCATCTGATAGGGAATTAACCCCGGTGTGAGCAAGTTTCCCTCCCCAAAAATGCAGGGTTCCGCTCTGCAGCACATGGTTGCATCTTGTCCACACCTCACAGCTGCAGAATATTCAAAAGCCCTTTCATGGAGGCACTGCTTAGCAGTTTGAGAAAGTCTTCTCCACCCTTTGATGAGCCATTAGCATTAAATTAATGAGAAAAGAATTACGGGGTTTGCCAGGTAAACTTTTATCGTGTTCAGTTAGTGAGGTCTCGCTCTGAACCTGCCTGCTGGCAGGGAGAGGAAGCAATGCTTCTCCATCCTGGTAGATTATGCCATTATAACCCCAGTAAATCCTCTGTGCTGAAAATCTTCCACTTCTTAAAAAAACAGGGAAAAAACCATTAAATTAAAGAAAATGCGAATTTTGGAATGAAGCTTTGTAAACGATGGGAATTACATGATATGTGCTGGGTGGGACGTGAGATGAACAAAGTAGCAGAACAGGAAGGAGCTTTCAGCATTGACTGCATTTTCCTTATACCTCATTTTTGTGCAATTGCTCTGAGTAAGGCCTCACACAGCCAGGAGAAAGCCCACTTGTGCATAAAACAAGTCAGCCTTGTTTGCTTGCAGTTGGCACTTGCCAGGTTTTTATTTTTAAGAAAGGAGTAACCACAATGGGAAGGATTTTCCCCCAGGAAGCCTCAGGCGATCGGTTCAGCTCTGTGGCACAGTGGACCCCACTTAATTTACCTCTAAAGCAGCTTTGCTGTACCCAGGCAAAGGGCAGCAATCAGTGGCCATCAGCCTCCAGTCCTCCATCTACTGTCCTATCTTGCCTGCTAAGAGTAACTGTACCAAATGTATGGGGCTGTTTTCGGGCTGCTGATCCCTAAGGAGACAACTGTACACACCCCAGTCACCACACTGGGCTGGAGAGGACGTGGCTCAGATGAACTCTTCATCTTAAATGCCACCTCGCAAATGGAAATGCTTGGTGGGCAAACAAACTGCAGGACCCACGTTCTGCTGAACGAGGTTCCTGCGTGGCCAGGTTATAAAGGGGAGAGTTTTGTCCCACGTGTGCTTTCTGGAAACCACCATGAAAATGCTCACCCTTCCCTGGGGTGATGGGGGAAACATGAATGCCAGGGGAGAGCCTGAAGCAGTGCCACGAGAGCCTTCCCTCCACAGACTGGAAGCAGCAGCCTGTAACAGCATCCTGAAGTGTTATCTGCATGGTGGAGATCTACAATTAAAATATGCAGCTTCCAGCCCTAATCTTGACTAGGTAACTTTGCTACAGCTGAATTAAAAGGTGGGAAAAAAGGGGAGTGTAGCACTCTCCTGCCTTTGACAAGGAGCTCTGAGGTGATAGGAAGCGTACAAGAAACACCATTTTCCTGCAAACACTTGTAGAATTTGTACTTCAATGCAGCCAAGGTGGGAGGAGATTCATACATGTTTCTAAACCCTGCCTAGTTTCATTCTTCTACTGATTTTCCTCATAAATGAGCAACCACTAGCACTGAGCCACCTGTTACTTCATTGGAGAAGTGAAAAAAAACAGAAATGTCACAAGATAACTAGGCCGCCGCTGAATTCAGCTTTTACAAATGCTGCCCTGCATCAGCAAAACGAAAAACAAAGGCAGTTCACATCACAAGTCACAGCAAAGTAAAACAACCTGTCATCAGAGTCAACTGAGCTCTGCACAGCGTTCCTCACAACCCTTTAAGATCATCTAGTCCCAATCCCCCCTGGCCATGTCAGGGGCACCTCCCATTAGATCAGGTTGCTCAAGGCCTTATCCAATCTGGCTTTGAACACTGCCAGGGCTGGGGCACCCACAACCTCCCTGGGCAACCTGTTCCAGTGTCTCACCACCCTCACAATAAAAAATTGAACCTAAATGTCCCCTCTTTCCATTTGTACCCCTTCCCCCTTGTCCTATCACTACAATTCCTCATGAGCAGTCCCTCTCTGGCTTCCTTGTAGGCCCCTTCAGATACTGGAAGGCGCTCTGAGGTCTCCACACAACCTTCTCCAGGCTGAACAGCCCCAACTTTCTCAGCCTGAGGTGCTCCAGTCCTCTTAACAACTTTGTGGCCTCCTCTAGACCTGCTCCAACAGTTTCATGTCCTCCTTGTGTTGGGAACCCCACATCTGGACACAATACTCCATGTGGGGTCTCATAAGAGCAAATTAAAGGGGGAAAAAATCCCCTCCTTCAACCTGCTTGGCCATGCTCCTTTTGATGCAGCTCAGGACACATTTGGCTTTCTGGCTGCAGGTGGACTCTGCTGAAACACAGTGAGTTTTTTCTCAATCACTGCCCCCAAGTCCTTCTCCGCAGGGCTGTTCTCAATCCCTTCCCCGCCCAGCCTGTAGGTGTGTCTGGGATTGCTGCAACCCCCGTGCAGGGCCTTGTACTTCGCCCTGTTGGACTCCAAGAGCTTGGCATCAGCCCATCCCTCCAGCCTGTCAGGGTCCCTTGATGCAGAGTGTGACTGACCACAGCTGTGCCAGAGCAGGATGACTTCAGCTCAACACAGCAGGGGCTGGAGGGTGGCCTTTGGTTTAGATCAACAGCTGAGTGGATCAACTGGTGGTTTAAATACCTCCCCGAGTTAGACTAGTGGTGGTGGGAATTAAACATTACACCTTCTGTAAGAGCCTGGTCAGAGCATTGGACTCTGACACGCAGTATTACAGGTTCATGGATGTGATGAAATCCAGGAGAGCATTTCTTTAGCCCATACCACAGCTGTTGAGCTTTTATCCATCTATAAAATTCTGTTGTACTTTACACAAACTTTTCCCTCATGAAGGCACTCTGTCAAGCCTCTCAGGAACAGATTCCAGTTTTAGAAGCATGTAGAAAGTGCATTAGCCTGTTCCTCCCACTAAAAGCCCTCTGCCCAACATAGCAGCAGTCAGGAGGGTGGCACATCTGAACCATGAACTCCTTCCCAGTGCAGCAGCTGATTGTATCTGGTGTTGAGAGCACAGCATTACTTTTATGGAATTTCAGACTGTTTCCCCAAAAAGAGTGGAATTAGTGAGATTAGGTATTCTAGAAAAGCTACACACAGAAAGTGCTGCCGCCAACACCAGTCAGCTTCCTACTATGTTTGCAGTTTAAGGAGAGGGTGTGTGAGAAGCTCCCGCAGCTTATAGAGGTCACTGTGGTGTGGACTGCTCAGTACAGAAACAAACCACCTAACAACATTCCCTGTGCCTTCATCCAGGGAGCAAACCTGTTCTTCCATTTCCACATCTCCCTTACACAGCGCTGCCTGTCAAACACTGCAGTAACACACTGCCCCATCCACCTACCCCTGCCCATACACCCCACTGCTGGCTGCTTCTGCATCCTCAGTACAGGCACCTGTGGTGTCTGACACTGCCTGGCTCCAGATCAAAATCACTGTCCTTCAAAAATGACTTATGGATCCGAGGAGATCCGATGGAGGCACACAACTAAGAAAAGCTGTATTTGTGCAAGCTGAAAAGTAACAGAAAGAAGTTTCTGCTTGCGTACTTTTAGAATTGAAGCCCAGCCTCTCCACAAAAAGAGTCTGTCCACATAGTGGACACAAGATGCAACTGATCTGTCATTTTAAGGCAGCTCAGCCCAACCTCGACTATTCAAAAGAGAAGGGACCAGGGAAGGGAAAACCTACAGGAGAAACTGAGCTCAGTGTACAAAAAGGTGACCCAGGAATGTGATATTACCACATCCCTTTTGTTTGTTTGGTGGTTTTGGTTTTTTTTTTTTTTGTTTTTTTTTTTTTTGGGGGGTGGGGGTGGGTTTTGTTTGTTTTTAATTATTTTTATTTTTTGGTTGTTTTTTTTCATTGTGTTTTTTGGTTGTTGTTTTTGTGGAGGTTTTTATTTGTTTTTTTTTTCGTTTGTTTGTTACAGGCTTACATAGGCTAAAGAAGAGCTGATGGCCCAGGGGACCGAGCGGGTACAGAACCAGGCCAGGGCTACAGGAGAGGTAGAAACTGTAGAGATGACCTACTGTTGAGCAGCTCTCTGATTAAAATATGATGAAGAAAGCAAAAATGCCAAGGGACCATCCAGGGGGTCTTCATTTTCTCGCAGGTGGGAGTGTATGATGTTGGTGAACAGCTGAGGAAGGTCTTTATCTTCCAGTGAAAAATAGAAACTTAAAAAGATGTCAGATTTGACAAATTGGTTTAATCAACAGCATCTACCCATACAGCCACCATACCCTGCTGCAGTCTCAACTTCTTAGATCATACAGCTTTGGGTTTGCTTTGGAGGAATCTTCAGGAAAGGAAAATCCCTCCCTCCCATTCTCATCACTTGGAGAAGCCACACAAAACTTTATATATTGCTGCCAGAAATGCCTGGGCAATGCACTGTCCCTCCACAGTTCTCAAGGACTGGCTTTGTTCAGGGAATGCCCAGAGGGTTCAGCTTGTTCTTGCCTTCCCAGCCCCTACGAAATGATCCACCCAGGTTATTGCTGCAGACATGATCCCCTCACATGCATCAGTTTGCAGGACTGAGACCAGAAGGCATGAATGGAGATAAAACCAAGCAAAGCAAAAAGAAAATAGCCCTTAGCGCATGTTTAGTTACAAAAACCAGAGTGGCAAATAGGAAAAGGATGCATATCTCCCTGGTACATTATTGGCTACTCAGTGAACACTGCAAAAAAACCAGATGCTGGGCAGTCACCGTTTCTCATTCGAGCACAATTAAAACCCCTCTATGCTAGCATATTATGTACAAAATCACATATAGTCAAATAAGCAACTGAGAGTGTGAATGAGATTCTAATATACAGTACTTTCACACAGCCAAAGCTATTTTATTTTACAGGATGAGTCTTTTGTGTTTGTCTTTTTCTGAAAGCCCAATAAAACCAGCGTGAACTAGTTAAGCAAAATTTAAGACACAACTTACAAAGTAATATTTGCATAGCACTGTAAATCTGCGTATTTGCTCGGGCACAGTTCTCAGTAAAAACTACAGTAGGTTGGGTTTTCTTAACAGCTTCTTGTTGCTCACGAGATTCAGACACCTCTCTTCCGAACGTCATAAAATCAAGTGTAGGAAACAACCGTAAAAATGTACAAAAATATATATACACATGCACACACTCAACGCATACCCTGTACACAGTTTTTTTATTACTCGTTAGATTTGGCTAAGGTAACGGATCATCTGGTACTTACTTACACTTCCCTCCGAACAACAAGTTTGCCACAAAAATCAATCAGCTTAGGGAGGGATGGCGAGCTCTCTCGGAGGGAAGGGTTTTTGTTAAAGCTACAGTACTTGCTGGTGATCTGAGGAGTGAGCAACGCGCCGGCGGCGGCTGCCGGGGGCGTTCAGGCGAGTTCAGCATTCAGTCGTCACAAAGGTAGGGCTCGGACAAAGCTGAAGCAGAAACAGAACCGGGGGGGGGGCACGGCTTGGCTCCCTGTACAGATGCACATGCACTGTTATAAAGAAGGTTCACAGAACCAGCTCATGCCTTGGGTTTAAAAAAAAAAAAAAAAATAATTATTTATTCCTGATTGGGCTCTGCTACCTGCTGTCCTTCCTCCGCAAATTAAGTTTTAGCGTGATTAGTAAATTGGTGCGTTTTCCTCAAAAATGCACCTTGGCCAAAACAAAAACAAACAGACAAAAAGAAATAAAAGTTGTGTAAGACTGCCAATTAGTAGTGGTAACCCCCGTACCAAAGAATACTTCTAATTTAAACTTCAAAAGTACTGTTATATTCTGGTTTCTGCCGAAGTGTCTATTTTTAAAATACATTTCCTCCTAAAAAGATAAAATGCTGTTTCTGCTAATGCAAAGTTTTTTAGAAGTAGACAATCGGCTACACTCAAGTGCTTTCAACAGTGAAAGTGCACAAATTACCTTTCTTCACAGTTTCAAAAACTGAAGTGTGGCTGGTAACTACAGGTCTAACATTTTAAGAAATACAGGCAGCTTTCCATAAATCTAGAGAGGCTGAGGATAAGAGAAACATGACATGTTTGTCTTACAGATGCCAAACCGCTGTCTTCCCAATTCCAAAGTATGAAATACCTTCAAGTCATTTTCTGGTGGCTAACAAACGTGGCACAGACCCTGTAACACTGACTTCCAGAATGTTTTCCCTCAAAACCCCAGCAGGTAAAAAAAAACCAAAAACACAACCAACAATCTGCAAGGATCTTGCTGCAGTCAATCAGATAAACTGTCCTTCGAGATAAACAGGGTAGGAGTGAGGCAGAATGAGAGTTGCCATCTCTAGCAGGCCCTTAAGACGAATTCTGACCCCAATCACGTGAACATGGCAAGGGTTGTCTTGTAAGCTTGTCACAGCGAGATCTCACAATCATATTCGAGCCAGAATTTGCCTCCCACATGCACACACTTATCTCTGGTTTGCAGCGCTCCTGGTAATCACTCGGTTTTCCCAGAGCAAGGATTTGGATGTGCCTGTTGGTGTTCCTCCTCCCTCCACCTCGCAGCTCTCAGCATGGCTGTCCCCTGCTTCACATCCTGGGGTTCACTCAGCCCCAGTAGCCCTGGAGCAGCCCATTATGATCAAAAAATTCAGAAATACAGAAACAAGTAGCTGGGACAGAGCACAAGTTCAACGTTCCCATAACAGGGATGGGGCTTCTTCGTGCAGGCACAAACCAGAACGTGTAGCAACCACCTGCTGTGAAACAACCTTCACGCCAAGGGACGGAAGCACATGGCACCCAGGAGACACTGTGAGCCACAGCACTGCATCTGATCTTCAAAGGAGGTCGAGGAATGGATTTTTCACTTTGATCTGCACTGCCCTCCAGCATCTGCATGAAACACGTGGGTGAGGTCAGCCCCAGCTTGGCTTTAGACTTCTTAATACACTCTTCTCCAAAATGCCAAAATACGTGAGATTATCTGTCTGCAATCTGAAACACCCCGTGCAGTGTGAACTCAGCATTATTAAAAGCCTCTGACCCCACATTTCTTTAATCAAAATGTACACGAAGCAAAACCAGATCTTTTGTGTGGTCCCCAGACAGAAAAAGTACCTTTAGCCACTATCAGACGTGCAGCGACTCCCGCCTGTGAGTTACTCCAACTCTTGGTAAAGACCTGGTCCCAACTCCTTTCTATTGGTTTCACCAGTGCCAGAGGGACCTGATGCCAGATGGGGATGGCCTGTATGAGCAGGCCTGGGAAGGGCTTCTTTTCCCTGACGGAAGTTTTGCTCCGAAGCAGCAAAGTTGCACTGTCATGTAACACCAACACAGCTGCGTCACTTCAGGCCTGCAGAGGACATCAACCCAGCGCCAAAACTGAGGAAAACAAACCCCCAGCTGTGTGAGACGATTTCTACAGGACTGGTTGAACTGGAAAGCTCAGAGTTCCAGCTAAGAGGTCGCAATTGAACCATCTGCAGAGGATGCAGGCAAGCAAATGTACAGACGTCAGTGACGGAGACAAGTGGTATCACGTGGAAGTGAGCAGGCACACTCACTTTTCCAATGAATTCCAGGCAATTAGGACACAGGCAGCAGTCAGATTCATTGGTCAGCAATTAAGTGTAGAGCCCTTCGAGATGAGTTAAAGCAGAACAAAGGAATGCTGCCCATGCTCTTTGTGCCAGAGACAGATATTTCGCTCAGTGATTGCAACGTCAATTGTGAGAGCACATTCAGCCCGCAGTGAGCGAGGGAGAACTGTAATCCCACCGAGCCAAGGCCTCTGGATACCAGGTCCTTCTTCAGCATCAGCTTTTTGTGCCTTCCTAACTGAGATGCCACAATGCCAGCAGTCTCTAAGCTCTTCCACAGGGCTCTCGGACGTGGTGCTTTGGAACTGTAAATCCCACTCGGAGAGCAACATCCCTGATCTTCATGGCCAATGCCAAAAGCACACATGTATCATCTGTCCACGTAAGTCTGAGAACTATTCCTTTTCTGAGTCAATGCTGCACTCCATGGCAGTCAGCTTGCAAGTCCAAACTGGAGAACACGGAATTTACTCTGAACAATTAAGCAATAAATGAAAATTCTGAAAGGTGGAGAGAGAAAACGCTCCCACAGCTCTAAGTTTATTAAACCTACCGTGGTTGAAAAGCAAAAAAGACGGAAAACATGATATATTTTTGTTTATTATTGCTCTTAAAGGGCTTGGTAGTCAAATATACAAGCTATGTTCTATTAAACCAGAAGAAAATAAGATATAAAACCTATGCTCGCTTTCCCAATCCAATCCACCTGCTAATCTTCATTAGTGACATTAACTTCAGCTACTTCCAGTCATTTTAGTTTATACATACTTTGTGTACGTGTGCGCGCGCGTGTATAAAAACCCCTATTTGAGGAGATAAAATTCAAAATGAAGAGATTTTCGTTGGTTTCACACTGTTTTGTGCACTGCTGCATGTTTCAGTTTTTCAAGAGGTTACTGATATGTCTGTTTAGAAGAGCAAAATTTAGGTATCCGATGACGTATTTATTATATTTCCAAAAAGAAAGCATGACCAATAAATTATGATAAGGAAATATGAAATGTTGATTATTCTCCCCTTGATGTACATGCACTAATCCCATGGTTCTGAATAGGGAGTTACATGCACTAAGAGGAGAAAAGGATCCTGTAAAGAGAAAGGTTATTAATTCCCTTCTCCTCTAAGCAGCTCCCCTCTTCTCAGCATTAAGAAGGGATTTATTTTGTGAAATTCTTGTCATGCCCATTAATATACTGCTCAAAATGTAGAGTATAAAACATAGTCAGTGGTCAGCCTGCTTGGCAAGCCTCTTCTGCTAAGCCAGTAAAATTTATATATACTCAATATCATCTTCAGGAAGCAAGTATACAGCATTTGTAACATCTTTCTAGGAAGCAAGAATTATACCCATTACTGAATTACTTAAGAAAAAAAAATAAAGAAAAGAAAGAAAGAAACCCCCACTGTTCTTAGTCCTCCTGTTAAAAACAGGGAAAAGCCAGAGTTAACTTTATCAGCATTGGGATGTCAGACTATATTTAGAGACAAAGTACGAAAACATCCAGCAAGGAAAACAGTCATGGCTGGGCTCTGTTCTCCTCAATTCCCAAAGCATGTTCCAAATTCCACTAACATTAGCAACAGTTTTACATCCCCTATCTTAGGGAAGATTTATTGAGGGGACAAAGATGACATACTAATGCTGGGGGTCTGGGTACAAGGATTGAGCAAGGTTGAGTCTAACAGGAGACAGACAACGTAGGCCATCCTTCAAACGCTCTTGTTGAAAAGACCACAAATAAAAATCAAGTGCATGACAGAACAGTGATCAATGACCCCAAGTAAAATATTTTTCTAAGTTACAAAATTGCTCTTCCAGTGTTTGGAAACAGAAAAACCTGTGGGAGAAGAGGTTACATTCCAACAGTTAAGAGTAAATACGAAAAGTAGGTAAATTATTACTCTCTTATCTTGGTTACTGGAGCAAAGATGAAAACAACAACCAGTGCTTTGATAAGATCTGTTCTTTACAAAAGTGAGATAAATATTCTAGTGGCAGCTGGGTTAAAGATACAGACCCTGAGGGTCAGCTTCTGCCCTCAGCTGTAGATCTGCAACTTATTTCACCCACTTCTCAGTGCAGCCAAATGCAGATTGTGACCTTCAGACTTGAACATACAGGTAGTTACCATCTGTTTGCAAATAGTTCTCCAGCTCTGCATACGGCAGCAATCTACAAAAATCTCTGAATGTGCGTTTGTAAAAAAAGAAAAAAGGGAAAAAAGACAGGAAAAAAAAAAAGGAGAGAGACAGGTACAGACATGATTCTGATCTCTAAGTTTCAGTGAAAAAAAAAACCAAAACGTCAACAAGCAAAACTAAAGATACTTAAAATCCCTGAAGAGACCCTCATACTCTTTCTAACGCTTAACAGCACAGCTCATCTTGCAGTATAACTTCACATGAATATCTAGAGCATGGCCAAGTCAAATATCCTGTGTGTATCCTTACACACACAGGGTAAGATCCTGGCCCCATCAATGCTGAAACTCCCATTACAAGTTCAAGAGATGGCAGCATTCAAACCCTGGCTGCTCCAGACCTCTCCTTTTCACATTTTTGTCAGAGAAGACATTTTGAAAACTATTGTGCTGATTTCTGCTGCTGCCTCCTAGTTTACTGAGAGAAGTTGGCTGAACTGGACTTTGGTAATGAGAGATGCAAACAGAAATTAAAAGGAGAAATCGTTCAGGACAACTGAATAAATTTCCTTCTTTGCACAACTCCAAATCCCATGGTCAACCATTGATTCAAAAAAAAAAGCAAAACAAGCCCAAAAATATTCAAAATTATCATCCATGTTTGATGTGAAACAGGGCAAACAGCACTCAAGATTGAAGTAATATTTTGAAATTAAACAGCCTTGAGCAGTTAGCAGGAGATGTGATGGGAATTTTCTACTCTCTTAGCATGGATCTGTTCTATGGGAACTGCTGATGAACAATGCACTGCTTCCAAACTCCACTGCCTGTTCTCCCCCATTACAGAAGTTTTAAGACGTTGCCTGAAAACAAAAAGTATCGGTGTAACGTACAAATAGGATTTCATCTGTAGCCATGACAACACAGCCAAAATGACTCTAACCCCATGAACGCCTGTCAGTTAATTTAAGGAGGGTGTTTTTTCCTGGCTCATTAGTAAAAGAAGTTGGAAATCAATAAATGTTACGTTGGCTTTAGCAAGAGGAAACATTCAATGGCTCCTGTTGTAAAAGTGAGTGTAGTGCTCTTGACAGAAACCAGTGTTTTCAGTCATCTGAAGACACACGTGGCCACGTGGCCTTTTCTCCCCCACCCCAAGTCCCCCAACAAAGCAAGAAAAATCAGTTTCTTCTTCCACCCCACCCCAGATTTTCTCCCATAGCTTGATTACAGTAATCCTTAAACAGGCAGAAAGGTTGATGTGTTCTCTTCAGTCGATGCCTCCAACGTCTTCATTCTTGGCTCAAGTTTTATTCATTAATATTAGTCATCAGTTATTAAGAAAAAGATAGTTTCTAAGTGTTTGTTGTTGTTTTTTTAACTGAAGTTAATGGGATACCATAGTCTGGTTATATGTGCTGAACTGCAGCCATCAGTTACTCCTTTTTCTTGAATTCCTGGTTGCCATAGCTGGAGCCTTTTTCTATTTCAGTTACTCCTATCAGTCTACGAACTCCAAAGGAAGCTTTAAAATACAACAGAGAAATGAGAGGCATATTAAAAGCAGTTTAAGGATTCAGGAAGCCACACAAGCAGAACACACATGAGTTCACCCAATCTCCAAGTCAGTAGGAACTGCAGACCAATGACACTAAAAAAGGGGGACAATCCAGATCAAAATACATAATTACTGCTTCTGTTGTTTGACAGGACATGTAGCATGAACACTGATATACTCTACCACACCCTCTTTTTTTTTAATTAGGTTTTTCTTTAGTTGGGAGGGTTGGTGTTTATGTATTTGTTTGGTTTTTAATACACAGACAAGTTGTCCAGTGAAAGTATTTTTCCTTCAGGCACCACAATAATGGGCTACAAGACTCACCTGCTACTGATTACTACAGTTACTGCCTAAGATATGAAGGCAAATCTGCCTGAATTAAGCTTTTTAAATAATTAAAATGCTGTATAATATAAAAACTACTGAGTGAATTTCCAAGTATTTTTCTGCAAGCCCCATTCATATTAATAATACACATAACTTATTGTATAATGGATCTTGTTATGAGTCAAACTGGGCTTGGCATCTTCTCTGCTTTTATTACCTGCTCCCACAAGTCCTAGGAATGCAAGGATAAGGAGAGGTGATCCACTTGCAAAAACTCCAAAGCCAAATGTGAAGAGAGGAGAGAGGAGAACTGTGGCCCAAAAAAGAAAATTTAGGAGAGTCCATGGTCTCCTAGGAGGTTTAAACTGCTTGCCAGGAAATGTGCCTTCCTGATTATACATCTCTTGCAAAGCATCCTGGGGGAAAGAGAAGAAAACAGGTTCGTAATGTTTGCACCAAGCTACCCATGACTGACAACACAAAGGACAGTGTCTGTGGTAAATACCCATCAAGAGTGCACAGCATCCAATTCTACCTGCTGTCATTTTTCTGGGCATTTCTGTTGACTGCCAAGGTGAATGTATTAGTCCTTTGAAGGCAATTTTTGCCACCACCAGAAACTGAAACCTTGTCCTCTCTACTACCAAACACCTTCACCTCCTCTCTTAATTGTTTAGGAATTGAGGGCAGCATCAGGCCAGAGGCCAGTTCAGGCACTACTTGCACTCTCAGCTGGGTGCTTTACCTTTCCATTTTTATTTCCAAAAAGTTCAGCATGATTTAGCAAAGCCCAGCAGGAGAGTGCTGTATTTAGAGCCAGGGGAGCAAGGCAAGGAGTGAGCTAATGAGCATGGACAGCACCACGCCAGCCACAACCCAGGGACTCCAACCGAGCCGCTGCATCCTGAGCAGAGCCTGCGGAGAGATGCAGTCCTGAAACACGTCACTGAAACGCCCACAAGCCTTCCCTCAGTCTGTAAGAAAGTTCTCCAAGGTTTCCAAGCCATTACCGGGGTTGGCTCGAGTCTGGCTAATTCTTATTTTTCCCACCTGAACCGTTTTTCTTCAAGTTTACTTTGCAAAGGACTGAGAAGTGCAGGGGGTTCCTTGCCAGTAACAACCTTGTGAGGACTCTCCCCCTGTGCAGGGAGAGGATTCCAGGTACAAAGTACTGCCACCACTGTGAGATCAATATATACAATACCCACATATACAAGCAATACCTCCCTGGCAACACCTCACACCGAAGCTGAACGGAGGTGCAGCCAATATCAGGAGGGAGGAGAGCAAATGCTGCCAAGTCGCACCAGGGGAGGTTTGGATTTGGCATTAGGTAAATAAAAATTTTCCATGAAAAATGCTGTAAAGCAGCGGAACAGGCTGCCCAGGGAACTGGTGGAGTCGCCGTCCCTGGAAGTGTTCAAAAAACATGGATATGGCACTTGAGGGCATGGTTCAGTGGTAAACATGATGGGCTGATGGTTGGACTTGATGATCTTAGAGGTGTTTTCCAACCTTAACAATTCTATGGTGCTAATGGGAGGTGGGGGGGAAAGATGATGATAGCTACTGCTCTTTGTAAGGTAACTACTCTCTTGTTAACTGAATTAGAGCTTAGGTACTCAAAAAAATTAGGTTTAAATAAATAAAACTGAAACTTAGAACGATTTGCTGCCTACCCACAGACTAAGCACAAGCTTGGAAATGCTGCAGCACAAGGTCATCCTAGTTGGAGAGAGCCCAAGATGCCTGAAGTTTCTCTGCTCTTTTGTTGCTTTTCTTTCCACAAAGAAAAGCAACATGGAAATCAAGGTACACATTTGAAGTTCAAAAATCCACCAATTAGGGCTGGACGGCATTAATGACAGTTCTCTCCTACTCCCCACAGAACTGTTAAATCTGTAGCCAAGAAAATAACCATCCAAGGTTAAAAAATAAATACAAATAAAAAAAAAAATTAAAAAAAATAACACAAGGGAAAGCTTTGAGCCATGTGAAGACACGATGTGCTCTACCAGTCCCTGGCAGCAGATCCCAGGGACTGTCACACCATGTCACACACCACTGCAGAAGTATTACCAGGAGGCAGAAGGAAAGTGACAGTGGAAGAAAAATGAAAGCAAAGAACAATTGCAGCTGAAAGCCAGGACCGGCTGTCCCTGAGAGACAGTTATTACTCTTCTCGAGTGCCTAAAAACACCCACAGGGAAAATGGAGCTTTTAGAAATCTGGGACAGAGATCCAAGAGTTGAAGAATGCAAAAAGACAGTGGATTGCTATTAGTCTGCCACAGCTCAGGCGTATCTCTGAATTCCACTGTGCTTCCTGGCAATTTGAGACCTACTCACTGGCCAGCCCTCCACTGCCAAGGGGCTCTTCTGCCCTGCTCCTTCCAGCAGTTGGAGGGATGGCTGCTTAATTATACATAATATCCTATCTCTGCTCTCCATCCAGCAGAAGAGTGTGCATTACTCACTGCCTTAATACACTCTCCCTGGGAAAAGTCCCAAAAGACAAGAAAAGAAGGCAAAGTTGTTTACCTTTTCCTGGTAAAGCTTATGAAGCCAGTTTGCAGCTTCCTTTTCATCTTGAGGGATATCTTCCAGAGGAAATCTCCTGGTTTAGTAGAGAGATTAAAAAAGGAAAGAAGAAAAACAAAAAGGAATTAAGGGAAAATCCAGGTATTTGACTTTAGCCCTCTATTAGGGATGATCTTCCATTCAGTGAAGGGCATAAATCACAGGCAATACTGTCGCTGATGGCACAGGTCTCAAATGCAGAGAAGAACGGGCACTTAAATAACAACCAATTCTGCATTAGAAAATTCAGATTCTTAAGACAAAATAAACTGTTTGAGCTCCTATCAGTTTCAGCTCACATGAGTAAAATGAGCATTTCCCACTCAAACACTCTTCTTCCTTCACCACATCCACCATTGGCTGATTCCCAGTGAGCTCAGGCTGAGGCACCCAGAGGTGGGAAAATCCAAGCAAGTGGCAAACTCGAGGATAACTGTTTGTTCCATTTTGGTAGACGTGGTTCAAAATTAGCTTCAGACCAACTCTGAGGAAAGTGTCATCTTCTGCAGGGACTGCACTTGTCCCTTCTGCCTCTCCAGTGCTACAGACTGAGACCTGCAGGTCTGGGTGCCTGCGAAAATTACGCCCAGAGAGGCAGAGAGCAGGTTTAGATTAGGTATTAGAAAAAATATTTACTGAGAGGGTGGTGAGGCCCTGGAAGAGGTTGCCCAGAGAAGCTCTGGATGTTCCATCACTAGAGTTTTCCAAGGCCAGGCTGGACGGGGCTCTGAGCAACCTGATCTAGTGGAAAGTGTCCCTGCCCATGGCAGAGGGGTTGGAACGAGATGATCTTTTAGGTCCCTTCCAGGCCAGGCCATTCTATAGTTCTGAATGCATTCTAATTAACTTCTAATCATTTTTGCATCCCACAAATGAACTGAACGCCAGATCTGACAGATTTACCTCCATGAGCTCCAACATGAGGAGCTGGTCATTCGCTGAAAGCTCTGTGGTGAAGCTGTCACGGTGTTGCTGTCACCACTAGAGGGGACTCACAGCAATAACATTTGGCAACTTCCTGATTACTTCCTCTGCAGCCAGTTGGGATAGAGACTGTTATCTGCTGCGGGGAGCTAAGCTGCTTACCTCTGCACAGGTAAATGTGTACACATATACCAAGAACAAGAGCTTACGTGTTTCCTTTCTCTGAGCTACATTAAGTCTTCTGGCACAATAAGGACATGTTCCATTTTCAGGAAAAAAAAAAAAAACACATAAAAATAAGTCTCTTTATTCTCATAGCTTCCTCTCTAAAACAGAGAGAAAGCTTTAAGTGTAGAAAAGCATCTTGAGAATACTGATTCAGCTCACAAACATATGTTAAACTGAAATTATTTACACACAGCCATTAGTTTCTTTCATAGGGTACAACTGGTAATTTTACCTGGCAACATCATCCTCAGCGGGATTTTATGAACCCAAACCTCTTCCAACACTATTGAAAAATAGTGTTAGAACTATTTCTCTTCTTTCCTCCCACTACATCTCCAAGAATTAAAACCAGCCTGCACCTCCTCCATGAGCAAGCCATAGGATATTTAACTGAAGGCACGTGTTTTTCAATGTATAATTGTAAAGAAGTGCATCCATGCATGGGTACCCCAGATCCAGCTAGATATCCTACATGCATCTGCCATCAGTATGGAATTACAGGTGGCAACTGCCTGACCACCTGTTTTGCTGGCTGGCAAGTTGTCTGTTCGCTTTCCTCATCAGGAATACGTTTGGCGAGAGAAAATAGTCAAAATGAAGGCCCTTGCAAATGAGCAACTCCACCTCTCCACAGGCAGCTCCACAGTCTCCTGTCCCCATGAAAGACTAAAAATGTTTTGGACATTGTTCTGAGGCCAGAACTGGAGCACTGTGCCCTTCCTTTCCCCATTAAGCCTGAAGCACTCTGCCTCCCTTGGGATAGAATTTCTTCCTCAAAACTGTTGCTGCTCGACCTCAATGCACTGGGTATTTCGTGTGATTTCCTACACAGATTCTCACCCTTTGATGGCTCTGGCAAGACACACCTGATTTGATTAGATGGACTGTGTATAGAGCCAGTGCCATTCACCTGCACCTCACAGACCTAAGGCCAGAGGGCAAAGGTGTGGGGGGAAGCAACAAAACTTTTGCTTTTTCTCCCTTTTTTAAAAAGCAAGCATCGACCTCATCACCAGAATACAGCAATGTTTTCCAAAGTGTGGGTGAAGCCCCCAGAGAAGCAGAAGCCAACTGGCAAAAGGACAGTGGAAAGAACAACCAGGTCGTTTGTCAGGTCCAAATATAAAAAAAAAAAAGGAAAAGAAGAAGTTCAGCAGGACAGGGTTGGTAGTTCTTATGATCACAAGGAAGCCTCTAAAGGAGAAGGCAACAAGGAGAAAGTAAGAAGGAAAAAGCATGTGTGTATGCACCTGTGTACATGCTGCATGGAGTTAGGTGTAAGCAGTGACTCTTCTAGGCAAAAGAGCAGTGAGGAATGTGAGGAATATCCCACCTCATTCACAGGATGCCCGAATTTCAGCACTGCTTAACTTCTAGTCTGCTAATCACACCATGTGAGGGAGGGAGAGAAACTGGCCCAGGAAGGAGCTTTAGGCTGTAAAGGGACCACTGAAACTGGACTGGCTATTTATGCCACGCACATTCTCACAGGGACTGGGGAGGGCGTGGGACAGTTGGTTTCCTGTTTCCAGCAGAGAAGTTAAAAAGGCAGACAAATCTTCAACTGCAGAAAACAGGGAAACCTGGGAACAACAGCGTGGTCACACCCTGGCTTAAGTCTGTCCAGTGCTCTCCGACTTGCTGGGTGATATCATGGGACCTCACATGAAAGTGAACTGAGGCACAGGGGGAAACGGGGAGATCTTTGTGATCTGCAGAGAAACTTGAAGGACAAGGAAAAGGGGAACAGGAAAGGAAATTTCCCTGCAAAATCAGAATGCACTTCAACATGCCGAAGTACGCATCTTAGGCCTCACCTCCATCTGTGCATGCTCACCTTACACACATATCTGCTTCGTATTTCTTCCCGTAAAGAATTCCTAATAAAGACGGGTTCTTGTTTCCTCTGAAATTTAGTGTTACATCATAGACTGCTGAAACTGTTGCAAAAAAAAGAAAACACGGCTGTTACAGCAGCAATTCTAGCAACCATCTTGCTGGCATCCTTGCATGAGAAAGCAACAAAGCCTTGTGCAAGCCTTGAATTAATGATGTCAGGTAGCACAGTCCCTTACTGCTTTGTGTTTATACACCCTATTTATCCGTATCAGCCACCCCACATTCCCAGCTCTGAGGCATGTGTGTTATCAGAGCCCCAGCTCACTTGGCTGAACTAAGTGACAACGACATACATGACAGGTTTATTAATTTTTTTAAGGCTGGTATCCGACAGTTCTATGGCAATTTACAAATTAGCAGCTGACACGCGGGGTGCTTATTACTGCCAGCTCCCTAATTGTCGTGGGCATCACAAAAAGCAGAATATACTGCCCTGTGCTACACAGAGGGTACTGAACAATGTGTTACAAGTGATGCAAAGGGTAAGGAGCAGCTTTGCCAGTACCTGTTCCCCTGAGACACTGGACAGCAGTGGTGAAACCTTTGGTTCTGGGCAACAGGTGGTATTTCAGTTTAGGCAACCCCTTGGATTCAGCTACTTCCATGCTGATACGGTGCTTGGTCTCTGTAAAACGAGTTCCTTCACAGTACAGGAGAAACTAGCACGAGACAAAGAGGCAAGAAACAAGGGACACTTGAGATCAAGAGGAACCAAGGGAGATACTGAAAATCGGTGTAAGATAAAGAAATATCCATGCACGTGCGCACACTTCAGCTGCCTCACCTGTTTATCAACTGCTGGGCATAAGCACCCCCCTCACAACTCATTTGCAATTACCTATAATTTTACCAACACTCGTACCAAATTTAGGGCGACAAAAAGACAGCCCTAATTGTGGCACTTGGAATGCACAAAATTTAGGAAATCGATCCCCTCAAGTCAATTTTAATCACGATTTAAATTACCAGGCAGGATGTCTTGATTTAAATAATCAATGCTAACTACGTTTTGCACTTATGTTTTCTGGTTGTTTTCCCTGGAGACTAGACCATGGTTCTCAGTCGTAGAATCATTAAAATGCACAGCTAAAGTTAAGTCTTGAGATTTTCTAATTGGTAGATTCATTTTTTCCTGTTTTTTTTTCCCCCCCTCTTTTTTTCCCCAACACTAATCAGGAGGATATATTAAATACAGTTCATATCCATATAGTCAAGCAATTAAGTAGCTTAAAATACATTCTCCAGATTATTACTTTTTCTATCTTATAATGGTAGAAAATCACAATGCATTCACAATGTTCTAGTTAAGGCTTAATGTTTCACTGTTCATTTTAACAAGTTGTACTGGATAATATTGAAAAAAATCACTTTAAATGCACAAAAAACCTCTTAAAATATTTTATAAGCCAAATAATTGCACATTACATGTGCTGCTATAAAAGCAAACCTGTAAATTTATGAAAATGTTTGCCTTCAAAGCTCTAAGAAAGTTAATAGGTTGATTATGCCACTCTGTTGCTGCAATAAAATCTAACGTTGTACATAGTGAAATAGAGATGTTTTACCCTTGACTTCAAATAATGCCAAAATTAAAAGGAAAAATGTAAGTGCAAAAGCATATATAAGTTTGCCATATGCTCTCATAGACAGTTTTTGGGAAACCTGTAATTTCACAGATCAATGAACACAGTAACAGGAACTTTCTATCAAAATCCATGATCTGTGCATCCAAATTCATTCCTCCAAAAAAAAGGCTTCTTTGCTTATGTATCTTTCCATCCTGCCTCAGAAAATGTAGCTTAAGGTCATATAGATGTAGTTATCAAATATAGCCTTTTTTTTAATAGGTAACAGTAAGTTCAGACAAAATCAACAAGTGTTACACAAGCCTGATTTATAAATTATTGTTAAGCTTCTGAGCTGTCTCCCAAATGACTTCTCTAAGTAACAGGAAAATAGAGAAACTTTTTACCAGCATATCCCAAAAGACCTCCTCAAACAGAGCGTGGCTTTTCCCTGACAACACTTGGAAGTGAGTAAACCTTCTCCTGACACGTAAGGCCACAGTACCACCTCTGTCACCATTTCACTTCTGGCATTCAGTACTAGAGAGAAGGAGCTCAACACTTACCCACATATATTCAGGGTAATCAGACAAACGTTTTAACCCTTCAATAACCGTATCTCTGTCTTCTTCCCATTTCCTTTTGCAGAAAACAATCTCAAGGAAGTACCACGTCCAACCGATGAGGGGCACATATAGTAGCTCTCTCTTAGCAAGGACTTTGGAACTCTTGGAGAAAGGAAAAAAAAAAAACCCAAACAACAAAACAAAAACAAACAAACAAAAATGACAATCTGAAAATGGATTGTATCTGGAAAGTTAAACATGCAAGAACCTATGTGTCTGTGTTTTAAGTAGGCCTGCCATCCTGCAGATGAAGGGGAAGCTCAGGGCCCCACGTACCCCCAGCACTCCGAAGCGCTCCGTCATGGTCCAGCCGCACAGGAAGTCGATCTCAAAGTTGTGATTCAAGATGATGATGACGTGTTCTTTCCCGAAGGTGTTCACCGTGGCCTCGTCTGAGAACAAGGTGCACTCTGTGCCTGACCACCATTCCAGCAGCATTACCAACTCTAACAAACGTGGTGAAGATGGAGAGAAGGTGTTAGGGGTGCCCCTTGCAGAAACCTTCAAGCCCCATTCAGTGCCCCGTCCCTTCTGACTCCCAACACTGTTACCTTCTCCAACCAACCCAGCAGAGATGAAATGAAAGCTTGGAAGGGTACAGACCAACTGACATCACCGTCCTTAAGCAGTATTTAGAGGCACCAGACATATGCATTATGGATAATTTTAGCAAGTTTGGGCATTGCATTATGAATGTGAAATTTCATGATCACTGGGGAAAAAAAAGCCCAGAAACTTTGTGCCTGAAAACAGACAGTGGAGCTGTTGATTGCTCCACCAAATGAGCACAGTTTCTCCCAGGTGGAATAAAAATTATGCATAGATGCAGCCCCTAATGCTTTTACTCAACATGAAACAAGCTTTACGGAGGTAAACAGACCAATAAAGGTCTTTTAAAGGGATGCAGTGCCATAGATCTTCTGCAAGAGATTTTAATATTAGAACAAGGGCTCTAAGTGTTCTGCATTATGATCATCAACACAGTCCCAAACAGCAGACAACTGAGCTAATTTATCAAAATACCTGGGCAAAGACAGGAATGGTAAATTGTGTCTTTCTTTTACTGCAAAAGAATGAGCCTTTTCCCCCTCTGTTTTCTCCAGCTTTTTGACATCGTAGCATCTCTTACTACACCCTGAACACTTCCCACCCTAATTTTCCGCTTCCCCTTTTTTCATCTTAAAAAACCCTTCCACTTAAATTCAGCATGCATTGACTGTAGTTGCTATGGTTAGCTTATTTCTCTCATTTCAGAACATCGAGGCAGATGGAAGACATTTCTTGTACCATGGGACAGCTATAAAAAGTATGAGAATAGTTCATTCTCCCAGCAGGAAGATTTGCTTCCCTGCAAACTTTAGTCATTGGTACGTTCCCATTTCAATGAGGATGCAATCAACATTTTCTTGCACAAACATGGCTGTTAAAAAGTCCAGCTCTTCCCACATAGCTACAGTAAACTTGCAGGGTCAAATCTGGAAGTCCCTCCCCTCAGTCCCCCACATCAGGTTCTGCCAGGAGGTTGTTTCCATTTCAGGCTGGGAGGCCCTGGTTTTGCAAAACAAGGCAGTGTCTTCCTGCACCAGGGCTTCTGATCAGCATCAGAGAGGGTCACCTACCCATTCTGCTAAATAAGAGTGGGTCCAATTTTGCACCACACCAGAGAGAAGGCAAACACGGTATTTAGGTGAGTGATGGGGAAAACCAGTCCCGATGTGCTGAAGACACAGGGCTTCTCTAAGCACTGTATTTTTCACTCATGACCACTTACTCATCCACCAGGTTATCCCCCTATATCACTTTCAACGCTTGCTCATTTGGAGGCACGACAAAGTTTTGCAACTTGCTGATCAAGAGAGCTTAATCCTGGTCAACTGGAAGTACAGCAAAGACAAAACTTGTTCATTTACAGCAGCTAGAGGTTTCTACTGTCACTTCCCAGCTTTGTCTCCTTTGTGATCACTTACCTTCCCTTCTCTGGTTATCCTGGCTCAGTAAAAGAGGAAAGAGGACAGCAAGAGTGTCCTCAGTTGAGAGCACCTTCCAAGCAGGTGGCCAGGAGAATGCAGCAGTGGTACCAAACAGTGTGGTACTCCAAACAACTTTCCCTTTCCATTGCTGCCTGTGTGCTAAGGAGGAACATCTCCAGTACCTGCTACAGCTGCTGCACTTTCTTATCAAGAAATACAATAAACTGTGTGTTTCTTCTTCAAAAATCAGGTAAAAAATCTGCAGAGGCAGGTGTGGATATCTCTCTGCAGAGCATTTAATTTACCATTCGCTCTGAAATAGTGGAGGATTTGCCAGAGTTCACACTGAGAGAGGAGGGCTGATGAGCCAAAGAAGGAAAATGAGGAAACAGATTGTCTTTTACAAGTGTACTGATAAATGATGTAATTATAACCAGGAGTGGGCTCACTTCCTTTTTTTTTTTTTTCTTTTTTTTTTTCTGTGTGGGTTACAGCTACTTTGCATGGCACTGATCCCACTGATGCTACAGCAAGCACATCCTTATGAATGATGGGATGGGAATACTCACACTGCCAAAGACATTTCCTATACAGGGCAAGCAACACCTTGCTACAACCAACTCCTATGGCTGGGGTTCCCACACACCAAAGCCAGGTACATTTACAGCATCATAAGCCACCCACAAACAAAGCAGACAAGGAGGCACAAGCACATCCCTCAGCTGAAAGTACCAACAGCTGAGAGATTATTTTTGCAACTGGACCGAACTAAACACGCTGCACTCTCCAAAGGTGTGAATCATCTGAAAGGAGCTGATGTGCGAGAGCATGAATTACAGACTACCTGTCACGAATTGCAAAGGATTTACGTTGGGGACAGAGCCTGACAGAGTTTTTTCCCCGTATGTCTGCCATCAACACTGGATAGAGTCACTCTCCCTCCCCTTCAGGAGCTGTGCTTCATGTATTTGGGAGGAGATACAATAAGAACAGAGCCTGGTTTTCAATACATAGCCAGATACACAATCATCTGTGTATCCACCCCTGCACACCAATCCTCTGCCAGGTGGGCAGAGCAGCTTCTCCTACAGACAGCTCTGACATGAACATCCTCAGCCTAAAAAATACAAACAGCTTGGACTAAGAGAGCAAAACGTAGCACCCAGAACAGAACACTAACCTACAGGTTCATGGCCAAAAGGCTTCCCCATAGTGACATATATTTCATTATGAATGGCAACATTTGAGCTGCTGCATTTACATGGCTTACTTAATTTGTTATAAATCACAATTGAAGTGCATATTCTGTCAGCTCTTCCATTACAGGCCATCAGCACTCTGCAATCCAATGTAACATTTACATTAATTTTCACAGTTTAATTTCTCAATGAGTTAATTTATCACAGCCTATACACTGGGGGCTACTCTAGGTACAACCCAATTATCTATTCAGTTTCTCCAAACCTCTCTGAACAATAGTGTGGGTTATTCCAGTGTTTAGAAGATCTGAGATAGCAGCATTTAAAATGTGGTGTTTTTTTAATGCCAGGTACATTTACAGCCCTCTAACCCACTGCAGTGCTACCCTCTAACCTACAAGCCTTACAGGAACAAACAGCTCATATCCTGAGAAACACGAGACTGTTAGTGCAATAATAGTTTTCACCAAGAAACTAGATTCTAGATTATTAAAAGCACATTAGGAAATTCCTACAAGCAAATTAAATATAAAAAATCCCATGTACCCCCACTCCACTCCAACCAAATTTTAAGCTTTTTCCTAAGCTATTCCATTACAATACCTTTTTCTCCTGACAGTTTGCCTGCCACTCTACTTAATTTCCTTTCTCCTGTACTTCTCAGGCAACATTCTCAATAGGCACAGGAAGGACAAGAACAAGGTTAAAAAGAAACCAAACTAGATACTTTGCAGAGTGTTTGTTGGTAGTACTTCACATCGATGACTTATGAAATGTGGGTGCCTGTCAGTGGACTGCTCAACTGCAATTTCAGCACTCACTTTGGTGACTCATTTAGCCAAAGTGGGAGTTGGATGCTGAGCTGAGCACTAAAGGTAAGTGGCCGTGCACACTGGGAGGGGATGGAGAGTGGAAACCGATTAGATGATTCACCACTGAAACAGGAGGTGACATTTGGGCTAAGGAGCCTTCCAAACACTCATTTCAGAAATCAAACCCCCTGCTAAGCTGAGTGAGGAGATTAAAAAAAAAAAAAGAAAAAAAATAAAAGCCATCCACAGGGAGGAAGTTTTGCAAAGGTCTGGAAGAGGAGAGCAGAGCAGTTGAACTGACTGTCAAGCTGACCCACGGGCAGAAGAAAAGAGTGACACTGCTCCCAAGAGGAGACAGACACTGTAGGGTGTAAAAGGACTCTGGAGTTGTCACACATTTCAGCTACAGAGACATCGACACTACAGACTCTAAGACAGACCTCTCCCCCTCCAGAGCATTCAGTCGACTTGGGCTCTTAAGTGGTGAATATCCCCCGTACTCTCAGTACCCGAGCCAGTCTCAGAATTCTCCCTTCCCCATCACTCAGCACAGGCTCTGACTGCTGGGTGAAGATGGCATTGAGACAGAATCAACAATTTCTATCAGTCCAGACAGGGTTGAGGGTGGGGAGGAGCTTTACTTCCCACTTTTCTGAATGACAGAGCGACATTATATATCAGTCCCTTGACTTCTGTGTGATTCCCCAGTGTTTCAGAAAGCAATAGGTGTTCTGAACTGCTCTGAAAGAGTCGAACATCTAACCTATCATTTCTCCCTCTCTCCTCTCCGTGTGTATCCATAAACATAAGCATACACATCTTTCTGTGATTAACAAAAGCAGAGGACAGGAAAACCCTCTCCCCTCCCCACACCCAGCCCTCACATCCCCCTCAGGCATACTCACGGCTCCAAAGGGAATAGGCAAGGCGACAGTTTACTCGGCGATAAAACTGCTTGTTTATGGGCCAGAGGACTAGCGTGCATAGTTGAATGAAGTTAATGATCAGTCCACTCACAACAAAGACGAACCCAATGAGGAGGTGAACTATGAACTGGGTCTTCAGAAAGGCAATGAAGCCCATGATAACCACTCAGAAGCGTGAGCAAGGGCCGTCACTCAGAATAACTGTCCTGAAAGAGAAAACAAACAAAGGAGTCAAACGGAGAGTGGATTTACGAGCCCTGAGGAAGGACGAAGCAAAAGCCCTGTAACAGTCCATGTAACTTCAGCAAGAGGCACCCAGCCCAACAAACACTCTGCTCTCCAAGCCTGCCTCGTTCAGGTCTTAATAAACTGGTGACGGGTGCAAATCGCTTCCAAAAATAGGAAGGAATCATTATTTACAATTTACAGCCCACCAAGAAGATTATTGTTTGCTGAAGACAAATCTCACACCCCTCTTCAAACAAAGATCACATAATTGGACTTAATGCTGGGAGGAACACAGAGCCCTGCAGTCACAGCGAGCAGCTGAGCCCTGATGGGTAAACAAGCTGCACAGCGACTGCTGAACCTTCAGAGGTGCTGTCCCTGAACTGCAACAGGAACCTCAGGCCTGAAAAGAGCAGGGCTGGTCACACAGAGCATCAGTCTGGCAAGCACTAAGGCGTGGAGATGGAAATTAGCTATTCTCACACCCAAACCCCATGCTGGAGCAGGTTTAATAACTTCTCACTTTGTCAAGCCACAGGTCCATAATCAAATATACCAGCTGGTGTGGGGAAAAAGATGTAATAAAGAAAGCCTCAGGTTATGTAGCAGTACAAACCTGATCTGGAAAGGGCTTTGACGCAGAACCTTGATTCCACTAAATTAGCCAGAGCACTTAAACTCTGAGCACGTGCCCTATTAATAACAGGTGCAGAAAG
Source organism: Empidonax traillii (assembly GCF_003031625.1). Classification (NCBI taxonomy): domain Eukaryota; kingdom Metazoa; phylum Chordata; class Aves; order Passeriformes; family Tyrannidae; genus Empidonax; species Empidonax traillii. Next base: position 760,563 of record NW_020955194.1, on the reverse strand, counting down.
ACTGGCAACGTCTGAACCAGCAGAAAGTCACAGGAACTTAGACAGACAAGCCTGATTGACTACAAATTCTGTCAGCACGAAGTTAACCCAACAAAATGTATTAACCAAGACAACAAACTGAGTTTATTCCAAACTCTGCATTACCCGGCACTGGCCTTTTTGACCTGTTGGATACTAGAAGTCCTAAGACAAGGCCAACCAGGCTGTCAAGCCACAGCCCCTCCAATTCTCACCCAAAAACCAGAAGCATGACCCTGATTTTCTGCTCTTATGCTCAGCTTTTGTAAGTGTTGCAAATGACCAGATCAACCAGTAGATGGTAACAAACACTTTTCAGCAGTCAAGCACCTAAAGGTGATGTGGACCTGATGTCCAAAAATAAAGTATCTGCCAGCTGTGAGGAATCAGACCATTTTCACTCTCCACCTGCTTACAGTATGCTCCTATTTATAGAACTGTACAGCAATTTTACTTGTGAAAGCTTGTTTTCTACAACTGCTTCTACAAATCAGGTACTGCCTTTCAAAGCAGTGTCTGGTTTTATCACAATTAGCATCCATTTGCATCATTAGCAATCTATCCACTTCAGAAGCACCATTACAGAGGGGAAAAAAAGCATGTTTCAGTATAGGTAATATTGTCCCTACCACAGAAAGCAAATCAAAGCAACTTGAATAATGTTGAAGCTTATGATAAACACAATCTAAGTTCTCCCAGTGTTTTCGCGTAAGAATGAAAGACACACTTCTTCCACTAATAAATTACTTTCAGAACAGCTGTTTGGAAGCAGAGACTTCTGTTTAAAAAGAAACAAGTGGAACACTCCTTCCCCTTCCCTCCCCTCAAGGCTGCAAGGCACAGTTGTCTCACACAGCCCAAAAACACCCGTGTTCACACATTACTGCATGGGACACAGCCATGGTGTTCAGTAACTCCTTAACACAACAGTGGGTTCATTTATCTTTTCCACTGGCGTGTTCTAATAAATACTGTCAAACGTTATACACCCAGTTCTTCACTTCCAAGATCGTTCTCTTCCTCTGGTTCATCTCAAAGGCCAGCTCGAACAAACAAGAAAAGAACAATTCCCTCCACCTATTTTCTGAGTCCCTACTTGCCTTCTGTAGAGCCACGTGAAAGCAGCTTTGCTGATGACCGTGTCTAGGGTCAGATCACGCAAAGCACTCAATCTTGGAGGCTTTTCCAACCTAAATGATTCTGCGATTCTGTCTGTCACAGTCACTAGACCGGCACTTAGTGTCTCTCAACGCCCAACCTGGCCCCTTTCAGATTAGGGCCCAGAGTGCACACAAATGGCACGAGGAAAAATAGAAATGTCAAGTATTATCCTCAAATAAAATAGTTTGGCTCTACTTCCACAGCCTCTTCATTTTGAGCAAAGTCTGGAGCACTCTGGCATTTGTGCTCACATCAAGGGCATGGTGGTGCCACCAACCCAAAAGGGCACATCCCTTTTTAACGTTGCAGTCGGTTCCCTCTCCAGCCCTGTTACACATGGAAAACAGGATTTATCAGTCCTGCACCGGCATCCTGCCCCACGTGCTGGTCACCACAGAATCCTTAAGGTTGAAAAAGACCTCCAAAATCATCGAGTCCAACATCTGACTGATCATCACCTTGTCAACCAGACCATGGTACACAGTGCCACGTCCAGTCGTTTCTTGAACACCTGAAGGGATGATGACTCCACCACCTCCCTGGGCAGCCTGTTCCAAGGGTCTGACAACCTTTTTTGGGAAGAAATTCCTCCTGATGGCCAACCTGAAACTCCCCTGGCACAGCTTGAGGTTGTTTCCTCTTGTCCCGTGTGCAGTTGCCCAGGAGAAGAGCCTGAACCTCACCTGGCTACAACCTCCTCTCAGGGAATTGTAGAGAGTGATGAGGTCACTGACCAGTGACCAGTCTGATACAGGGCAAAGAATAGCAGCCACAGCATGGATGGTTCCTCTCCAGCACTCTCCTATCACAGTGCTTGCCCTATTGCTCCATAAAGCACAGTTGGTTCACTTGCACTTCCTAAAGTGGACAATGACCAACTAAAATATGGGTTAGTCTTGTCTGATCCTTCCAGTTTCGGTGCTGGATACAAAACCTGCCAGTCTCCTTTTGGCAATCCCTCACTTAATTTTATTTGACTTTTAAGATAATTAGTAGTTAATCCAGGAATTCTTTAGTTTTCTGCATTCCCGTCCATGTAGGACATTTAGGCAATTTAGGGACAGGGTGACAGGCAAAAGGTGGTCAGCAGCTGCTCTGTAGGGTCCCATGGTCAGGCTGGGAGAGGGATAGGGGAATGAGTATTTGCTGGAATGAGGAGAAGCACCACTTCTGCATCTGACACATATATTAAGATCAGCTAAGGGAAGTGTAAACATCTGCCCTAGTCTAAGACAGCAAGTCTCAGCAGTATTAATTTTTCCTTTTTTTTTTTTTTTTTTTTTTTTTTTTTTTGAAGTCTACCCATATCATTTGCATAGTCAAAGACCTGCTGGTAAAATCTTATTTTCTCCCTTCTTTTCCTGAAACACTTTGTAAGTTCACAACACTGACCTTTCACCACAAAACCTCCATTTCCTCCTGCACAGCCACACTGAGAACTGTGGGCAACTTCAGGACTGGTCTCACATCCTCACCAAGTTCCTGCTTTTCACAGCCACACTGCCAGTCAGCACCAGGGTAAAAACCCAGCTCAAACCAAAGATGACTTTCATTGCCTTTTAGTGCCTGACCTCACTGTTTGACTTTCATAAAGTCAGAGACCCCTCCCTGTCATGGGCAGGGGCACCTTGCACAAGACCAGGTTGCTCAGAGCCCCATCCAACCTGGCCTTGATCTTTTATATGCCTGGATGATAAAGTTCTTAAGTGCTCTGAATCCTTCAGGGCTCCCTCTTTTATTTGTATACCTCTCAAGTTAAGGGGAAGGAGGCAGATATCCTGTGGTTTTCTTGGTGCGGTGGATTGACCGGGGTTGGATCCACCAAGGCATCTCTGTCACTCCCCTCTTCAGCCGCACAGAGGAGAGAAAATGTAACAAAAGGCTCATGGGTGGAATTAAGGGCAGGGAGAGATCACTCACCGATTACAGTCATGGGCAGAACAGACCTGACTCGGGGAAATGAGCTTAATTTATTACCAATCAAATCAGAGTAGCGTAACGAGACATAAAAAAATAAATCTTAAAAACATCCTTCCCTCCACACCTCCCTTTTTCCCAGGCTCAGCTTGGGGGCTGCAGTCAGTTCATCACTGGCCTCTGCTGCTCCACAGAGTTGTGCCTTGAGGCTCCATGTTCACGTGGATTCTCTGGTGCCCAAAAGACACTCTGTGCGTGCCTCTCAGCAGAAGCTGGAATGCAGCCTTTTTCCTTTACCCAGCTTTCTATGTTCATCAAAGCCCTAATGATGAAACTTCCCTGAGACTTCCACCTCTCTGCCAGAGGTCACTGGCATGTGCCACCGAGTTCAAAAGCCATTAGAAGGGAGAATGACAGAGAGGCATGATTGCATCAGCCCCATCTCATTAAGAGAACAGGTTAAAAACATCCCCCGATGCACAACATGTACATTACAGCATTCCATTAAACACAGATATTTATGAACTCAAAATTAGAATTTAAGCCATTAATCATTCTCTAAGACAGTATATCCACTTTGAACTCCAGGTTTTAATTAATTTATTGCTGTCATGTGTGTACAATTCCTCTGAAGTTCATCACGTTTACATGAACATAAGCATGAAATTAAAAACTGCTCCCCTGATTTTAATATTCCAATCCAGTGAGAAATAATGTGTTTGGCAACAACAAAAAAACTGTGGCAGCCAGTACTTACACCTCTAGGCTTTTGCCATTTAGTTTTTCTGAGAATGCTTTTGCCATTTTCCAGCTGCTTCCACTCTGCTACATTTACCTCCACTTATGAAACTAATTACAGACATCTTTTGCACTGAATGTCCTGCCCCCACCCTGATTTCTTCCATTTTACCTACCTTGTAATGCTTTTGCTAGTTGAGGAATGAGTGAAACTCTCATGACACTAAATTCTACCTTTTACCATCATATTTTAAAATACTGTACTTTTCAGAAGCAGCTCTGTAACCCTCCCTGATGTCTGCATAGACTTGGCAAACCCTGCCCATGAAGAAAGTCTAATGATCCTGCAAGTCAGAAGCAGTACTCAAAAAGCATTTTGTTGCCCCTATGGAGTTTCCTCACTGTTTTTCAGAATTCCACAAACTCTGCTCATCGAAAACATACATGCAAGATTCAAACCTATTTTTCATTCAAATTGAGATCTACCTGTTCCATGAGCTGCTTCATGAGTACGGGGACAGATGCAATCAGCAGCAGTCAGGGGAAATGAAAATGGCTCTTCTCTCAGTACACTTTCTACCCTCCAAATTTCTCCGATGACCCAGCTCAGGCTACTTCTCTTTCAAAACCATGAAAACCACTAACAGAAGTGTCTATTCCCCCATCTCTCCCGATGAGATCAGAAAATACAAGAATGCTAAGCAGCTACTCTTTAAAAGCTGAGGCAGAGATATGAAGGAGAGCTTCCAATGCCCCTGCCTAAACCTGTTTGGCAGACAAATAAAAGCCCAGATACCAGTCTGGATATAGGAGCATCCCCCCCTAGAAGTACCACATTGCCACAGGGGCTGCAGGTTATTTTCCTGCGCAATTCAGGGACATGCCACACAAAAATATGTTGACCATCTTAGGAGCTGTGCTCAATGCTTAGAAGTAATTTCATCAGTTACCTCTAAGAAATAATTTTTCCTTGCAGAATACACAATACTTTCGTAGCTGAAAGACAGAAGTGCAGTGGCTATCCAGCTTTTAAAACTGAAATTATATACTCATATCAAATAATCCTGATACAGGAGAATATTCAGGAAGAAAGTAAGTCACTGGTAGTCATCCACTTGCTGCACTGTATCACATCTCTTTCTGGGATGAGGAATTTGGGAGCCTGACCCCCATGATGCAGAAGTTATACAAAACCAGCAGAGAGAATATTTATCCAGGGCTTTGGCCCAGACTCCAAAAAAACCAACCTGAGGCTCCTGCCCATCCTGCCATGGCACCACTAAAAGCAGTCTCCACTCAGGCATGATTTGCTTTAGAAGTTTTAGTTTTAGTTGAACCACTGGCAACCACAGCTGTCTAAGTAGGCTAGAAAACATAGATCAACAGTAGTGAGTCAGTACAGCAAATAAGGAAATATGGTCTAACAACAGCTTTGGTATCCATTTGAACAGTCTGTACTGGGGATTCTCCAGATAAGCTGTAAAAATAGAGAGCTACTCAATTGCATCCCACACAACATTACAAACTGTCTACTACACACCCAGCCTTTTAAACCTAAGCATGGGAGAAAGATTACCTTAGTTTCTCACACATTATAGGTCTAATTTCCCTTGCACATGCCTCTGTGATATCCAAGGCTTATTCAGAGTTTGTTAAATATCCTGCTTGTCGTGAATTTCTGAAATAGAAGTGTATGGAAGTGAACTTTAAGCTAAACCGAGGTCTCAAAGATGTAAATTTGTTTTGAATTGCAAGAACTAGGAATATGATCTCAAAAAGAAAAAATGTTGCTGAGTTACCATCATGAAATTAGACGAGAACTTACTCCCTGAAATATTGTCAATCTTGGCTTTGCAACAGCACCACAGCCAGTTTCCAGAAAAGGTCAAGAAATTAAAGATTATCACCACTATCCCTCTGAAATATATGAATTATTTTGGTCTTGATCTAAAGTCAATCCAGTCATAGAAATTTCCACTAGGGTCAATATGTTTGGCTTGATATCTGTAGAGATTTTTGATGAGATTAGTCTATTTCCATCAAAGAAAAAGCCTTTTGCTTAACTCAGCACCCCAGTGAGATGCCAATACTTCAAGGTTAAAAAAAAAAAAAAAAAAAAAAAAAAAAAAAAAAAAAAAGCTGTGCACATTGCTCTGACGTTCTTGGTCATTTCACAGGCACACAGGATGAGAGTTACTGAGAAGTTCTGACATTTCCTTCTGCCACAGGTCAAGTGTAGGTGTTAACTGCAGGCATGATGGGATAGTTACTCAGAACAATGAGAACCACGCAAGGAGCACAAACATCCTTGACTAGTCCCTGTTCACGCTTCCTCCACTCTAGAATCTTTAATTTCATTATTGAAAGACTGCATATTTACTAAGTAATCTTCATAAGACCAGGTTACAAACTGCATGTGTGAATGGTTTCCCTGAAGCAGGGAGTCCCACCAGGATGTGACCATGGAAAGTCATCTCTCCATCCCACAGATGCCAAGCCACGGCACAGCTCCTTACTGGGGGGCCTTGATGTGTTCTGAGCACCCCCTGCCACAGTAACACCCTCCCCCAACTTATAGGGAACATCCATCAGAGTCCCACATCCTACTGGAACTTCACTCTTGGGGCTGCTTTTCAAAATGTGGGACTACTGGGCCTCCATTATTTCCTACTTTTAAAATACAGGGCAGCTTCCTATCAAGGTACAAAAAACCAATCCATCAAGACAACCACTTGTTTAACTTGTATTTTTGTAGACAGAAGACCAGAGAATATACAAACAAAGCAAAGAAAAATATTTAAACAGCTCAGTGGAACCTGAAGGGGATAAAACAGCTCTTGATACTACACGTGACTGCATTTGAGGGTCAGTTTTCCCTCCTCCCTGCCCTAAATGCAGTGTTACTGATATGATTAAGCCTCCTCACCGGCTGTAGAGAGCACTGTGCTTATGCCACTGCTAGGGATGAAATTATATTTTTCTAACTTGTTGCTACAGTATTACAACTGCAAACAGAAGCCATGTTAAAATGGCTGTTTCCCAAATTTAATTTCAATCATTTCCTTTTATTGTACTTGGCACATTAAAAAAAAAAAAAAAAAAAAAAAAAAAAAAAAAAAAAAAAAAAAAAAAAAAAAAAAAAAAAGAGAGAGCAAGTGTGCACAAATTCAATTTCTCCTCCGCATACACCCTTAGTTAACTCTGCCTCTATTTGAACAAATGGATTGGATAACCAAAATGAATTCTGTCTTGCTTAGAAATCTGCTGGCTGCAAGACAACCACCACAAGGAAGCAGAACCTGCTTGAAGAATTTCTCTCCCTGCAAGCAGCTCTTTATTGACAACGAAAACAGTGATATTTTCATAAGGATTTTCTGTTCACAACAGGGAAACCAGAGGGATTCTGTCATGAGTAAAACCAGCCCAGGCAATTTTGATGCCATGGCTGAGTATCACCAAACCTGACATCATTTTTTCCACGCATTTCCAGCCTCCCATACTTCCAAGACATCCCAGGGCTCTGCACTGAGCTTTCCAGTGAAGGCATCCCACTGCTTCAAAACTTGGTTTAGCATGCAATTTGTTTGTATTTCAGGGAGACAAAACATTGCCTTCTGGTTTAGTAAACTTAGGATAGCTTCTATTTGAGTCTGTCATTTACAACTGCTTGTAGGTGTTTGCCTGCTGTTTCTCCCCTGGATACACTCACTTGTCATCCCTCAGTCTGCAGTCTCACGCTTTTGTTTTAGTATAAACAACACGAAATTAATTTTCCCTAAAGCTATAATTACAAAACCTTAATTGCATCTTAAATTTAGATTAGATAATAATTGCAAATTTGGCAAGTTTGCCTCATTTCTCATAGGTACAGATGGGTTTTGTGGGTATATGCTTATTTACAGGTACTTGGGAGAGCCTTGTAGAGCTCAATAAACCTTGTGCTAAACTGGAATTACAAAGGCTTCATTACAAAGGTTTACCCAACTGCAAACTTTGAGCTAAAGTTCTTTCTTTTACCTGCGTGCTACCAAGAGTGGAAAAAAGCCACCCTGTAACTTACCTTGCTCTACACAGCATACAATTAGCCTCATTTTGAAAACCAAAGGCACAGGTAGACACACATTACTCCTGGTCTCATCTTTAGTGGAAAGCAAAGAGACATGAGCCATCGACCCAGGGCAAGGGGAATCCAGACTCCCACCAGCCTCCAAGACATAGCAGGAACAGGCCTGGCTCTCAAATGGAGCGGGAGAAGATTAGCAAGACTGCAATTTAAAATAAATTTAAAAAAAAAAAAGGATAAAATCAGGGGAAAATACCAGCCCACTGCAAGACATTTACACTGAAGCGCACGAGCTAGAACACTGTCATGTTCTGTATATTTTAAGAAATAAATAGGAACAATTATCCAGTTTTGCAAATTCCTTGTGGCTCCAGACAGACAGCTCAGCGTGACTCACTCAGAAATGGTTGTCAAACACCTTCTGCCAGACTTGTTCCTTCTCTTGGGAGTTTTTAAACCTTCCCCTGGCCCTTTCTGTTTGTTTGGGGGCAGCTATTCTCCCCCCTTGGCCACTTCAGATAAAACTGCCCCAAGGGAGAAGCAGGATGCTAATCCTTGCCAGCTCAGCTCCCCAGTTCCTTATTCCTTCCCTCCTGTTATATTCTCCTCTTTCTGTCACACACACCAACAACTCCCCAGGCCTGTGCAAGAGGCCTGCTGGGTGCCACAGTGGATTTATGCCATTCAATCACTCTGTACAGCGTTACAGGCACTGCCTGCCCATCTGGTGTTCAGTTTGTGTGTCAACCCAGAGTTCTGAAAAACACTGTCAAACTTCCAGCTCGCACAGACTTCGAGAGCTAAAGCAGCCTGGGAGAAGCTGTTGGAGAAGTCTCCACACTCCAGAAGGTCTAACAGGTCCACTCCAGTTCTTCAAAGGACAGACAAATATTTTCTGTCCTGCTAACTGCTCTCTGCAACTTCACTCCCAGTGCAGCAAGCAGGGTGTGCTGCCCAGTTTCCAGTGAGGCAGATGCTGCACAGTACCGGGATGCAGTACCTGCCAAGCAGTGTTGGGATGCTCTTGCTGTGAAACGCTCCCTTTCTTTTTACAGGCAGGTTCACTCATCAGTGATACCTAAGAAAGAACTTCACAGAATCACAGAATAGTTTGGTTGCAAGGGACCTTCAAGATTATGCAATTCCGAACCCCTGCTATGGGCAGGGACACTTTTCACTAGACCAGGGTGCTCAGAGCTCCATCCAACCTTGAACACTTTCAGGGGTGAGGCAGTCACAGCTTCTCTGGGCAACCTGTGCCAGGGCCTCACCACCCTCACAGGGAAGAACTTCTTCCGTGTATCAAACCTGTATTTCCTCTCTTTCAGTTTGAAGCCAATCCCCCAGTCCTGTCACCACAGTTCCTGATGAAGAGTCCCTCCTCTGGCTTCTTTTCAGGCTCCTTCAGAGACTGGAAGGTGCTCCACACAACCTTCTCTCCTCCAGGTTGAACAGTCACAACTTTCTCAGCCTATCTTGGTAGGCAAAGTGCTCCAGTCCTCTTGCCGACTTGGTGGCCTCCTCTGGACTCACTCCAGCAGTTCCATGTCCTTCCTTTGTTGGGGGCACCAGAACTGAACGCTGTATTCCACGTGAAATTCTTGGTTGGGGAACCAAGCAGAGCACCTCTGGTGAACACCCACCCCTTTACCTCTGTACACAAGGGAAGGGATGCTTGGGAGAGCCAAAAGCCATCTGGAGCTCACTGCACAGCCCAGCAGCAGCTCACACATTGCTGAGCTGCTGCACTCGCAGTGACCAAAATCGCCACCAGCACCACAAGACATTTAAGCAGCTCTGAATGCTCATCATGAAAAATAGGTCAACAAACCTCTAATAGCCACAGTATCTGCAGGCTTCTGATTTACTCCCAAAGTTACACCCCAGGCATGGGAAATCCTTTGCTCAATGACAACACGCAGCCTTCGGACATTGCAGATGTAAAACACATCCCCACAGGCACCCGCTCGTTGTCCACTTGCTCGTGCTCTCTGCTGCTCATGACTGACCAGTTTGTGTGCAGCACCACCTTGGTGTGGCTTTCAGGTTTCTGGGTCTCAGCTGGCCCAAGTGGGAAATGGAAAGAGTGGGGCAGTAATGAACAACCTACAGCTGTCCACAAAGATCTGTTCTGGTAGCCCTCCCCACAATCTCTTCTTTAACCTCAGGAGATGCTGAGAGACGTCCCTCCCTCATGGAAAAGAAAAACCATAAATTTCTTCTCCACTACTCAGCAGTGGGATTAAGTGGCTGAAAACACAGACGCCCACTCCTGCAGCCAGGGTTGGAAAAATCTCCATGTTCCCTGGGACAGAGGATCCCAGACCTTTGGGCAAGGGAACAGGAAGCAACACGATTCTCCCTGGAAGGAGAAGGACGGAGGGGATGATCAATTTTAGCCAGGTTTAATGCTCACAGTGTGAATGCTCTGGAGGTCTTATAGATCCATACTGACACCCCAAACAGTGCTCCTCAGCTGACAGCAGCTCTCACTAGAGCAGGGCAGAATGTGGATTTGAAAAATCACTTTACTTAAACACATACACACACACACATATATACACACAGATATAAAAACATGCACAGGTCGTATCAGTAATCTCCAGGATAATAGTCATAGGCCCCAAGGAATTTCATTTTAACTCTGCAGTTGTACTGGTATTGGGAAAGAAATGGTCCACAGAAAATCAGCACTGAATCAGAGAAAAGGGGGGAAGTGGAAACCAGGAGAGCACGGACTTCATTATGCACAAGTAACACCACAAGGCTGGGCTGGCCATTATCAATGCTCTTCTCAAATCAGCTCATTCATTCCCCCACACAGTAGTTTAAACACCTATGAAAGTTCTACACAGTATCAGTAATCCCCCAAATACCTGATAAAATTTACATTTGGACAGATGCATCAATGTTTCTTTTTTTTTCAGGCAATGTGGCAAGAACACCAAATCTCTTCCCTCTCCCCAAAAGGGACTGATGCCAGATGAATTTTTCCCATTTAAGCCAAGGCACAGATTAACCAATACAGAGTAATAAGAAAGTTAAAATGAACATTTTATATACACTCTATTCCCAAAGGACAAAGGGAAGTCCGTTATAACCTCCTCCTCCACTTTAGGTGAAGGCTGGCAAACCCAACAATATAAGCACATATTGTGAGTCATAAATACAACACAGGATTTTAGTTTGACTTCAAAAAACCACCACCAGACATTAGGAAAGTGAAACATACTCTAGCTACTTGACCTGATGAGAGAGGACTGAGACCAAAACTTACAAACGTGCTATTAATCACAGGAATATTTGAAGCTGTAAGTTACCCTCTCATAAAGCTGAAAAAAAAGGGGCACTTTTACCATTTTTTGAAAAGCTCAGGACTTTTGCACCACCTGACTAAAAGCCATGTCAACATTTAACCACCAGGAAACCACACTCTGCATGTAGCAGCTCTATTATTTTCAACCTTTCTCACAGAGCAAGTGCTGATACCAACATTTTCCCCTCACATGTAAGCATTTTCAGTTTCTCTTGGAAGAAAGACTTTTTGCCTTAATTACTTCTGGTTTTGATAGAGCCAGCAGGTGTAGTGAGTATTTTCTTCATTTCAACTAGTTCATTCAAAGTTGAAAACCCAACTGGGAGTTGAAAAAGGGAAGAGCCTCTTGCAACCTCTGAATAAAAACAGGTGGGAGAGAACGAGGTCTCTGAATTTTAAACTGGGCCAGACTTTCCCTGACATTTATATCTTGGTTTCTTCCCTTAGAGTATAATTCTGTTCTTTAAGTGAAGACATTCTGGCTGTGGCTACTATCTTTACTGAGAAGGATACTGTCCAGAGTGGATTTTCACAGTAATTCAATATCCTTCCAAAGCTTTTCATTCTTTCTGAAGTCATTATGACAGATAGTTTGCCTGCACAAGTGAAAACGCATTTTTATGAATACAAAAACCTGAAGTTACAACTGGCACATAAAACAGGATTTGGTCAGATTTATGTCTAGGTGTAAATAAAATATAACTATTTCAGGGAGAAATTTGGGTATTTCTCTATTTTGATGCAAGGATTTACAATTTCACAGTAGATTTGCTGAAGCACCCTTTCCTGAATCACCTGCTCCAAACTTTAATTTCCCCCCCTACACTTGCTGAATCCACAGAATAAAACGACAATCTGATGTTCTGACACCAATCTGATCACTACCTACTACCATGCCACGTAGTTAATATCTCTGCTAGTTGGGCAGGAGGGGCTTATTAATTGCCAGGAAAAAAAAAACAACCTTCTCCACACTGGGCTATTTGTTTCCTAGCACGCTGGGCACGGAAGGAAGCTGCATCCATACACACACACACACATCACACTGGTGCAGCTCTGCTCAGCTTCCTTCCACCAGACCTGCTCCCAGTGGACAAGCAAAGCAATCACTGGCCAATCCAAAAGTTTCTCAGACGTACCAAGAGGGTAGTAAACCTAAAATATCCGTGCCTCGTCTCGTCTCCTTCTCCACGAAAACATCTATTTTCAGACGTGCAGCCTCTATAATTGATCTCTCGAGAACAAAGGTTTTGTTTTTAATTCTCCCCTCGCCATGGCAATACGTGTACCAAGCAGAAAGATGGTCTACTTAGTAAAGTGCATTCGATGCTATTTTTGAACTCAAGAAACAAAACAGTGTCCTAATGGTCTGCAAGTTTTATTTTTTACAGTAATTTCACAAGAATTGAAACGCCCGTCAATTTTCCAACATTGCAAGCCACTTCTTCCATTGTGTTTTCTGCCAAAGAAGTTTTGAACAGGAGCTATTATATTTTAAGAGCATTTTTTACCCCAACATGCCATTTCATACCATCATTTCTAGTTAGTTTTCTCTGCAAAGCTTCTCCCTCTCCTCTATGTTAATGAATTCTTGATATCTACACTCTTGACGGCACTTTTGTCATCCTACCTGCTCCCGTACACACAGCCAGTTGGTCTCCTCAACCCTTCCCCCGATGACAGCTCCTGTGAGCACTTAACCATCTTTCGCTTTCTCAAATTTTTGCTTTCAGCATCCAGTTTTATAAACAAATTTTACAAACAGAATACACACGTGACAGTGATGTGAGAGAAACCACCTTTGAACAATTACCAACGAACATACATTTCAGACTATAGGACAAGCAGGAGAAGGGGAGCGACTCCAGCTGCTGATGGCATCTGTTTGTCTGGCAGAGTCCTAACGCAGGATGAGAGATCAGCACTTCACACACACAAGGCAGAAGTGTGGACACCTGCATACGGCTTGATTCTCACTCCTTGTTCCACCAACAAGGAAGATCCACGGGCTGCTTTCCAGGTTTACTTCAGTTTCAAGGCTACCAAACTTCAGATGTTTGCTGTGCCTTGTCAACTGGCCTCTCCCAAGCAGCCACCTCTGGAAAACGTGACCTATCACCTTTGGACATGGACTAATAAGGTGGCATCTCGGTTCCCAGAATATTGGATATGTATGAACTGGACAAAGCTCTGAGCAAACTAATGTATTTCTGAAATAAGCCCAGCTGAAAGCTGCCTCAAACTCAAAATGTCGTGCTCCAGAGGTCCCACCCAACTATATTCTTCTATTTTTTTTTTTTAATTTTATTTTTATAAGGAATGCTTGTAAAATTACAACCCCAGAACCAAAATCTCCATAGGAAAATGAATCCTGAGATCTCATATTTGACCTGTGAAACCATTCTGAGACCTCTTTCTTTTCTGAAATGTCACCAATGAGTTCTACAGGAAGGCAGGCACTGCACATCCAGCAATGGCAATTAAGTCCAAACCGCCTGAGTTTTCACTCCACTTCCCAGGTGGTTCTTGCAGCCTGCAGTGAGCTTTATGTTGCCATGGCCACTCTTACAAGCTCCTTTAAAACTAATCACATCACAGCTGCAGTACAGACACACCTATCAGGTAACTCAGCCACAGACTGATTCATTTTTATCTCTACCAGCTGTGCAGATCTAGGATGTGATTTGGAACAAGTTCATCCTCCTTAAGACAGTTTAAGTATTACTTAGAGCATTTGTTTCACTCCACTTAATCTCTTCGCTAGCATTAAAAATGATTGGTCTCTCTCACAGTCTCAGAGTTGATAAATCACATCTCTCTCATATCACAGTCTGACATCATCTGTTTGCAAAGGGCAACTGAATCAGCCACCAGGGCCCAGGGAACTGGCCTGTTGCACATCCTCAGTGGAACTGGAACAGAGCTGCCTCTCCTCTCTGCACCAGAGCTCTGTGGCAGAGCAACCAGTGCACGGGGCACGATCAGCCAAGTCCCTGGGGTTAACCTGGGTTGTGTTCAAGAGCAAAACACAGTCTGTGTGGTGCTGACAGCTGCTCTTGCAGTCTCCAGCCTTCAATCTCTCATGTTTTTCCTAAGCTCCAACTCAGACCCATATATAGGAATCTCTGTTTAGTTCCTGCATAACAATTGCTCTGGTTGCAGAGAGGAGCTTAAGTAGCTTACAGAGTTGCCTGCCAAAGAAAGGAATTTAGCATGTAGTTCCAAAAGCCTGGTTCCATACACACTTGGATTTCAGTGCTGACATACACTTTTACATGTTCACATTCATGCAGAGATCTGCACACGCAACTTTGCACCATAACATTTCCCTAGGGTGAGGTTCTTATCAGCCCCTTTCTTCTCTCCCTGGCTACTTCCATGAAACTTGTAGGATTCCAGTTATTCTGGAGACACTCTCATGGACACCTACCACCCAAGTGTGGCTGGAAACTCCTCAGTGTGTTCAAACACCTCACTGAGGAGAGACAGACACACAAAGGTATTTGAACAGGACAACACTAATTTTATTTCCATAGCAAAGCAGGCTGAAAATCTGCCAAGCTCAACCTCTTCAGGTCATCAAATTCAAAAACACACAGCAGTGCTGTGTTAGCCTGGATAAACTCATGATTTATGGACACGGGCACGATCACAAAATCCTTTGGCTAACAAGTTTATAGACAATCAAGACTCTTACATGTTTTTCCATGAGCAGCAGCCACAGCACAGAAACAATCCCCATGAAATCCACATCGAGAACACTGCTCAGAGCTTCAACTTCTCTGCAAGACTCCTTATTTAATTGAATACTCTATGCTCTTAAATTTGCGTGGTTTGGTGCTACAGGTGTGTTGGGAAGACATAGGCTGTTTTAATCTCCAGCACTTATCTCATAGACAACTACTCAGTCAATGTAGGACACCTATCTTCTCAGTGCTTCAGCTTAAGCTGCCTAAATAAAGCAGCAGAGCACAACAGTGGCTTTTACACAAACATGGTGATGATAATATCAAGCGCAGCAGCCCCTAGATTATGGGCACATTATCCACAGATAGCACGAACCAAGCCCTAACTTGACAGGAGCAGGGCTCAAACCCCTTATTTTACCAGTTTATAGTTTACACTGCAGCATTTCCCAGAGCAGACCATCCCCAGGGCCAGAAGCAGGGAAACAACCTGCCCTCACTGCTTGCAAATCACCCCTCCAGCACACACAAATCAGAAACTTCCGGGTTATTGTGCCTAAAATAACAGGCAACACACTCACTCCGAAAGTACAATGATGGAAATTGCTAATAAAATCCACGTGAAGATGAAGACAGACATCATTAGAGATCATGTGCTAAACTGCTGCTCTGAATACCTGAAACAGAGAGCAAAGCACAACTGCAGTCAACAAGCAAATAAAATAAATGGGCAGTGAAATTATGCAGCTCATTAAACTGCAAGTCTAGCACAGGCCTCCCCTCTCAAAAAATGCTGCAGCACAAAATACAACAGTAGCCAAAGCTTTGGGATCTGAATTATTTGGCTCTTAGAGTGCATTAATGAAATCAAAACATTCATGGCAAGTTCAGGCATTTGGGCACATCACTCAAGCTACAAGGCAGTGCTAGGAACAGTAACATTACTGTGTTATATTGCTTTTACTTCTAAATACAAAGTACGCCAATTAATCAAACTAAATACATGTTAGTATTTCAGGTTCCTTTGGTGGCCAGGAGCTGGAACAGAAGGCAGATTGGGCTGTAGGGGGAAAAGAAAGGGCAAACATTTGTTTCAAATATTTTGTAGCTTGGAATGGGTCAATTAAAACCCACAAAAAACAGAGCAAAATATTCTTACGAGTTTATCCTATGTATTAAGTGATGTCAAGCCTACACTGAATGATAAGTCCATTATTTATGACCTAAGCATTTTTGTTGATTGGTGAAAAAGGACAATTATTTCAGGGTCTCTTGTTGTGGGGAGACTTTAACCAAACAAACTCCCTGAGGTGGTAATGACTGAGCAAAGAAGGAAATGTGACGTCTTATGCTCTCATCATTTCTGAGTAATTTAGTCTTGCACTACTGGATTGCTGAAGTGTGTCTTGAGAGGAATTCACACCTGGTATCAGAAGTCCCATGAGGAGAAGTGGCTGGGAAATGGATGAGCCCTCTGGACCATGCCCTGTACAGCTGCCTGTAACTTCAGGAGGCTGTGGTGGTTCCTCCCTCATCTTTCACTGCTGCCTGAGCACCACCCTTCACATATCTAAGCAATGCATTTTTATCTTTTTCCAGGCCTGCCAGGTGCCAAACAAATCCCAGAGGAACAAAGACTCGTCTTCGTTTTCTTAGATGAATTCCTTACAGAGTACAAACAAAGTCTAGCCCAGAAAAGTGACCAAAATATGTCCTGTCCAGCAAGCTAATGAGGGTTCTCCAACCCAAGAGAAGCAAAAGATCAGATGGAATTACAGAAAAAGAATGAAATTTAGTTAATCTCTCAAAGTTGATTCCCTGCTGAACTGGTGATCTCTGATCTTAATCACCCCAGCTCTGTCTGAGGATATTCTAAGGCAATTGCAGCAGCCAAACTAACACATTTAAGAAGGAAAAGAACCAGAATTAGTCTTTCTAGTTACTTCCTACAGGGCAGACTTATGTTAAAAAATTAATAAACTAAAATCTTTATCAAGGTCATCTTTCTTCAAGCACCGACAAATTAAAGAGTTAAAAATACCCAAGTCAACAAAGACAAAAAAGCAGTTGGAGGTACTCACACTAAGTCTCATCCATATCTAATCAAAGAGGTTTGAATAAGCTTTCTTTTCGCTAGCAAATAGATGATGTCATTAATTTTCTACTGAACCTTGAGGTTGTCGAAGAAGAGGATCTGACCTAATACCAGCTAATTCCTGCTGTGTGCGGAATTGTAATCTCTCCTGCAAACCAGATCTGACCTGGATTCAAGTCAAGAATTTTAAGAGTGAACAAAATAGGCAGGAAAAAAGAAGAATCACAGTGGAGACGTACATGCTATGCCTTATGCATAACAGGGACACAAATTTATATTTGTACCGGTACAAAATGGTAACTAATATCAGATGCACACATTACACCCCACTACTGATTCAAGACATGCAGAATTAATTAAAAACTACACTGTGTTCATATATTGCCTACTATATGTACTTTCTTTGGTAAAAGAAACCTCACATTTAGCAGGAAAACTTCAATGTCCTTAAGCTTTAGATTTCTTGATTTTTATCATTAAAACTGTAAAGTCACTTACATATGTCCTGGTTTTTTTGAACATTTGGAAGACGACAGAGACTGGTAATCACACACATTTTAATCTGAATTGCCACACTGTGCAGCTGAAAGTTTACATATCTGTAGAGATTCACTGTAAAGCCTTAATCTAAACAAACTCATTGATATTAGAAGAGTGTGCATAAATGCACACAGAGGATCATGGGCTTGTAAACAGCACAGGCAAAACTGCCTGGAGGAAGTACTTGGTAAAAAAAAAAAAAAAAAAAGCCAAGATGATCACCCCACAGTTATTAATTTCTTTGTGCCTTAAACACCTTATAAAAGAAACAAACTCACATGCTCTGCTGAAAACTTGTTCACGGCAACGTCACACCCCCTGGAAAGCTTTCCAGTCATAGCCATATTGATTCCAACTCCAGCAGGCTTTTCCTTTTACAGCTGAAGTGACATGTTATTTTTTCACTAAAACCAGTCAACACATGGCACTCGGGTTTCTGAAAGCTGCTGTTCGCTCCAGACGCGGCTCTGAAAAGCTTTTTTTCTTTTGGCTGTAAGTCTTTGGACATATGTGGAGACACAGGGAAACAATGTCCAAGAACGAAGGGCAGCCCTGCTCTGCTCCTGCCATTCCCAAACCCAGGCAGGCCCACGGGTTCGTGCTTTTCCAGCACGGCCAAACACGCAGGTACGTGCGGGCTCCTGGTTCCTCTGCTCCGTGTCACCACTCTGCCAGGCCACAACTCACCCCCAAGGGGTTGAGGGGGAAAAAACTGGGGCAGACCTTCATTTCCACCTGTTTGAAAACATTCCTTTTGAAGGGAAGGCGTGCATGTCCTGCAAATACCCTCCTACATCGTGAGCCTGACGCAGCTCGATTTCCAAGTTACGTGCTGAGAGAAAGCTCCAAGAACTCTAAGCAACAGCACAAAATAAGAGTGAAAGAACCTTATAAAGGCTCTCAGAACCAACTGGAAAGACAAAATCACCATCTTACCTTAGGTGGCATCCTTAGACACCACCCTCTCATCTGAGTAAAAACATAAAAAACTCAAAAAAAAAAAAAAAAAAAACAAAACCAGAAAAAACGAATTCCATAACAAACAACAAGGGCACCAGCACAAAAGAGGAAAGGTATCTACCCCAGCCACATTGATTAGTAAGTACATCAATCTTCCAGAGCACTTTTAAAGGACTACCACTCTCCAGCTCACCCCAACCAAGCATTTTAAAGGACAAGCCACCGCCGCAGTAAAAAAATCCAACTTACCAGTACAAGTAATAGGCTAAAGCCAGGAAAATTAATGTAGCACAAATTCCAGCTAACAAGCATAAACTCGACTGGTTCACCAACATCTTCCTAATTTTTTACTGATGAATAAAGGAAACAAAAAAAAAAAAAAGAAAAGGAGGAGAAATGCAACGGCAAAAACAGACGATGCGAGTCTTGGCTAGGAACGCAAATCAGTCTTGACATGGAGGAGGGATTATGGTGACAAAAGCACATCAAGGTAAATCTGGAAGTGCTTCAGCTACTAAAACTGCCTGCTCAGCAGCAGGAAAAAAAGCTGGGTGTCCTCTCCATTATGTGGTTTTGTAAAACACTGAACTGAAAAAGCCCCTCTTACCTCAAGAACGAGGGTATGAACGGGGAAGAAGTGGACTAATATTTAAACTAGGTAATACTTTGCAATAAATATTACAGTCAGGTGGTGTTGCTGACAAACCAGGCTTTTGCTCTAATCCAATAAGCTTCTTACAGCAAATTACCAGGCTACAATGGACTGGATTCGCTGGCGTGGTGATGTGCGTGTGCTCAGCGCTGTCACTTGACATGTTTGGGTTTTTTGGTGATTTTTTTTTTTTGGTGTTTTGGTGGGTTTTGGGGATTTTTGTTGTTGTCGTTGTTTTTCTTTTTTTTTTTTTTTTTTTAGAGAGCTGACAAAAGACTTCAACAAAACATCTAGATTTTAGCACAAAGGAACTTCCCACCGCACCAAAGCCATTCTCTTCTCCACGAAGAGTGAACAGAAGGCTTGTGAGAACATCAGGGCAAGAGAAAAGGTTTGGTTTGCAATCAGAGTGCAGCCCTGGCAGGGCAGCAGGACCACTCACCTTCGCAGAGAGATTAAGAGACATCTTTGAACTGCACAGACTAAAGAAAGGGACTGCTTGAGGGGGACTTGGGATTCCACTGCCCTTTCCCTTTCTCTGCAGGTCTCAGTCTCCTCTCTACCCATCTGAAGACAACAGTATTTTCTCTCTCTTCTCCCTGCTCCAGAGTCAGGGCTTTTGGAAGGCCTGAGCCACAGCAGGCACAGCCCAGCAGGCTGGATAACAAAAAGGAGGTATCAAAGCCCAGAGAGGAAAGAAACAGGCAGCAGGAACTGGTGCTGCTGGTGTGATTAAGGCCCTTCTGGCTCTTCTGCACCATAATCTGGACAGTCCAGATAAAGAGAGACTCGAGGCCACATTACACAGGGAGATGAGTTGGGCTAAGGAGTGATTCCCATTCATTTACCATTACACAAACAGCCCTCCATGAAGACACATTTTTCACTGGCATAATTCACGTGGTCAGAGTTAGGCCCCTAAAGAGACAGGAAGAAACAAAAATCCAACCAAAATCTAGCTTAAATGCCAAAGAAAAATTAAAGTGGTAGTCACAGCCCCTGACACTTCCATTTTCTGATCAAACTTTAGCAGCAGCATCAAAGAAAGACAAGGTGTGCTGTTAGACCCTCTGAAACCCCTGGCTGGCCTGGAAGTGGAGTCACAGAGATTTTTTAGGAGTTTTCAATAAAGTTGAAAGAGGCAGGACAAAAAAAAACACTTAGGACACTTTTTATAACCAAAGAAACAGACAATACTTGGAACTATTTGCCCAAAAAGGAAAAAGCAGGCCATGAATTTTAAAGTCACAGCCAAATAGGAGCTTTTTTCCAGTTCAGCAGAGCTGAGTGGAAGAAGAATGCACCTCTGAGTCTAAAAGCACACACAATAAATACAACATACTCCAGAAAGTGTGGTGAAAAGGGTCCAGTGGAATCCAGCTTCTCAACAAGGACAGAAGCATCACAACATTTGTGAAATAAAGGAAAATTTTGAGTGCTCTCTATGCACCAAGTCAGTAGGCCCTCCTAACCCTCTTATATTCTGCACAAAGTCCAGGTCTATTGTAAAACCTTTTTTCAACCTCACCTACAACTCAACCACATTTCTTAAGTGACTACACAGATAAGAGACTTACTTCTATCTACATCTTTGTCAGTGAAGGAGATAGCCTGCAACTTAATTGCCTTGGAAATAAGAACCACCAGTTTCTGTGGGCTCCAAAGGAATTTTTATTGGTTGTGTTCCGCAATCTCATTTTCTGTTTCTGTTCTCAACTGCAGAAATGTCTATATTAAATTACATTAAATAAACCCCAAAGCCCAAGAGACAACCTCACACATCGTTCAGAAATGACAGGAGGGTTTCAGACATGCAGAGTCACTAAACTGGCACTTGCAGTGTTTTTGTAGGTGAAGCTCAAACACCAGTTTCCAGGACTGCAGATCAATACTTTTCCAACGCACAACATTCATTACAGAAAATGCACATAATGGATTATGACTGGGCAGAGGACAGCCTCAGGATTTTGTAAATGAAAACAAAAAACAAAGTAGCAATTATCTAGAGGCCTCATTTGGAAAAAAAATATTAATTAGGATATTGCAATAATTGCCTATATTTGGAGGAAGGCTGACTTGGTATTTCTATTGTAAAAGCAACTCTAAAATTATAGTGCCGGTATTCAAACAGTGATTCTATAATACCAACCCTTACATAAAAAACAGAAAAGGAGTTATCTAACAGAAGCCCTATTAGTACAAAAATTATTTGAGTAATAGGCCTCTTCCAATGTATAAAATAGATCAATGTTATGTAATTACAAAATGTTGCCAGTCTTAGTCTCTGATGATTAAGAAAAATCTCAGTAAGGTCTACTCATCTCTAAGACTACACAAAATGCTCCTCTTCACACCAAGTGATTGAATTTTCTAGACAAATGGGAATCCATCCTTTGTATTCAGATTAAAATAAACTACAAAAGAAATTTCAGCACTGTAAGTGCATCTACACACCCAGTTGTGAAACTGCTAGAGAGATTGGGTGAATCTGGAAAATTACACAGGTCCCTTACTTGTTAAAAACAGTGATACAAAATAAAGGATAAACAAAATGTCTCACCTGCGAATCATCTGAGATGAGAGGTACAAGAAGAATGATATATTTTGCTTTCTGGACTGAAAATTATGCAGGAAAAAAAAAACAAGCCTCAAACATAAGACACAGAGAGAGAGCCAGCCAGGAGACATCTGTCTGCATGCAAATGTGCTGTGGCTGAGCAAGGAGAAGCCTCCGACTGCTGCTACACGGAGTCTCCGCAAACATCGCATTCACGCCTGTGAGCCCCTTCCCAAGTTCAAAGCTTTCCTTTGAAGTACTGAATACTAATTGGGAAGAAAATGGAAAGTCTGTCTTTCAAGAAGTGCTGAGCTGCTTTAAATTTCAGGTATGAAGCACTACCTTCTGCAGAAGAGCAGCAGCAAGATTTGCTCTGTGATTACATCCTCGGTAATGCACCGGCCTCACTCGCTCACACCTCATGCTTCTGCTCCACCATTTGCTCTCACAATCTGCATTGCCAGGATGGAAAACCTTAAATACAACTATTTATTATTTTTATGATTATTAAACAAATAAATAAAAATAAAAACACACTAAAGTGAATGCTCAGATGACACCAGAGCTATCCACATGCTGTAGAAATCACAACTGCAAAACCAAGGAGGGACAAGAGGAAAGTTTTCCCCCGCCATTGCTCTGCTACACTAAACCTTAAAAAATTCCCAGAGGAGCATTTTGCATTATTTCACCCTACAAATGTATCTCCAAACTGCAAACTGCTCGTGGCTTACCAGCAGTGGAGAAAGGCAAAATATATGCCACTCAACATTAACTTCACAAGTCCCAAGTCTTGACAGATGTCTGACAAGTGGGAAAGACCAACAAGCCTCCTGTCACCAGGGTGACATTTGTCACGTGGACAGAGACACCTCACCTGTACATTTCTGTATAGGAAGACTACGCTTTCACCACCAAATTTTCCAGGGTTTGACCCTGGAATTAGACAGAGCCATGTGGAAAGGGAGAGAAGGAAAAAGTCACCGTTTTGAAGCATCTGGATTTGGAAGATCTTCGTATCACAGGGGAGACAGAGAAGTAAAAACACTAACAGCAAATGTAGGTGTTCTGCTGGGTAACTAACCCCCTTCCTCCTTGCATGGGATCCAGCCTTTATTCTCTTTGCTGTCACCACGGCTGCAATCAGCAGCGTGTTTCTTTCCCAATACAGCATCTATTCTTCTTTTGGATGATTTCACTGACAAATATTTCACAAGGCTATTATCAGTCTGAATCCATAATTGCCCCTGTGGTCAAATCTCTTTTCACATATATACAAAAGCAGGTATCTTTCTATAAAAGATAGGCCAGACTTATCAAGCAGACTGATAGCAAAAACAAATACATTCCAGACAAAGTTTTATTGTTCTTTGTTTTCTGACAAGATCACACCAGCCCCTTCTGGTCTGAAAACTGGCAGCAGCCACAAACACACTGCACAACCTTCTCAGTGTAACCCTGTCTGCCCTGATCAAGAAGAAAAAAAACCCTAAAACCCCTAAACAATCACTGAAAGAATGAAAATCTGAAGACCAATTTTGAACACAAAGCTGAACTGCACGGACATCCATGTGAGCATTTGCACGTGGCGAAATCTTTATCACTTTCAACCAAGACACTTAAACACAGCATCCCACCCCTTCAAAAACATTAACAATGTACAGCCTTCTCACTTCTAAGTTAAATTTCAGGCTGTTGTTGGCAATTCGTCCAGAAAACCAAACAGCAGCCACTTTGCAAAGAGCCCGTCTCTCTTAAAATCCTTGTCAGAGAACGACCTGAAGAGAAAATTTGACAGCTCTCCCCATTTCTTAAGACCTTCCACCTCTTGGTGGCCTGGTGTCCTACTGCAGAATAGGCCTCTATTAGCACACATAGCTGATTCAAACCATTCTGGATTTGGCAGAGGAGACCTTCCTGTGGTAACACATAGGTCTTTGAAAGATGCTGCCAACAAAGGTCACAGGTCTGC
Source organism: Empidonax traillii (assembly GCF_003031625.1). Classification (NCBI taxonomy): domain Eukaryota; kingdom Metazoa; phylum Chordata; class Aves; order Passeriformes; family Tyrannidae; genus Empidonax; species Empidonax traillii. The sequence continues at coordinate 736,888 of NW_020955194.1, read as the reverse complement.
ACTGTCACGGTGCATTTTTGCTTGTTCAGCTCCTTCTGAACAGTGGTCTTTTAACACAATGTTTGAGAGGGAGGTGACCTAAATATCCTTTTCCCGAAGGCTGCAGGGATCCTGGAAATGACTGGCCCGCTAGAAACCCATGCCTGCCTTGCACCAGCAACATTCAGGCAGCTACACCGCGTGAGGGCTGTTCCTCAACTGACAGTGAAAGCATGGGAGATTTCACAGATGCTCTCTGCTCTTTTTATCATCTCACGCAAACTGGCTCTGACAGATCTAGACAAAAGGACATTAAAAAATCCTGACACTGCGAGTACTTTTTCAGTCCTGCAAATGCTGATACTAATGTGGCCACGGGAGATTTCTCGGCGCTCATAACCCGAGCCAGGTAGGCAGATGCCTGCGTGGAAATTTCTGCATTTCCATACATTCTACTGTATCGCTCCCACTTCTGTCAGAGACACACAGGAATCATGGGAGCAGAGGTTGTTAGCTGTCACCTGGCACAGTTATGAAGCACTGAAAGAAATGCAAAACCAGAGGCTCCTAGTTTAAAACCCACTTCTCTTGGAGCTTGCAGCAATTTCAGAACACTACGACTGCCAAGTCAAAAATTGCTCCCCATCATTTGAAGAATTAGAAGCTAATTAGTAAAAAGAGGTGTTCATTGTACTAAAGCATCACATTCAAAAGAGCCTATGTGCCAAACTCGAATTATGGACGTCACCACTGCTAGCTTGGCACTGCTCTTCAAAAGCTCCTCAGTCAGGCTGAGTAGTGGTTTGAGAAGCAGCATTTATGCTCTTCTGATTCATTTTTATCTGCCAGAATAACCCTCAGCTCATCTGCAATTATATGCCAAAAAACCAGATATTCAAGGATATTAAAAACTGCCTGGAGTTCAATGCAATGTGTTAATATAGGACACATTTACAGACAATGAGTCTAGCAAACCAGTTTAGCTTCATTTAAAATAAACAAACAAGCATCCTGGTCTAATTACCAGAACTAATCTAAAAGAATCAATATTTCTCCAATCAAGACATAAAACAAGAACCTTCATGCTATTTACTCAGCAATGTATAATTGCTTCTTGAGCCTTCAGACTGTGCTGTTCACTTTTTAAGCCCATTAAACATGAACTGCTTATTTTTATTCATTGTATTCAAATTCCTTTTACCTTTACTATAATAAACCAGATTATGAAATAGGTGGAATAATTGAAACTTCACTGCATTAATAAGAAGTATTTTTTCCTGTAAGTAAGCTCATTTATTCCAGGCAACTGGGAGCTTATCCTAAACCTGGTTTGACTGACTGCTACAAGTTTCTACTCCCAGGCACTACTAGAGGCTCACTCTTAACTCATGCTTAAGGTCAGCATGTCCTCAAGGTCTGCTTGTATAACTGCTTTTACCATTATTACTCATCCCAGATCTGTACCAACAAGATATATCTTAAGATAAACTGCTGGGTTTGGGCTCTTTGCTGAGGATTTTTTTTTGGTGGCTTCGTGGGTTTTTTTTTTTAAGTTTGGGTTTGGAGGGTTTTTTTTCAATTCTAATTTAGAAATCTTCATGAAATAGATAATTTCCACAGACATTAGGGAACAGTTAACTCAGTTAACCCGGTAAAGCTGAGAAATTGGTATCAGCAGGCACAAGGGGATGAACAGCCTTAACAAACAGCACCTGCAGCTGAGCTGTGAATTTATGTCACCAAATGTCCCAGCACTGCACTGGCCCCCAGCCATAAGAAGCGAAGATGTTTTCCTTCCAGGGCACACAGCACAGTAACAAGTGGCATTGCTACACCTTCACTGCAGAGAAAAGAACTGCACAAGGAGATGCTGAGATCTTTTGCTCCCATCTTTCAATAGAGATCCCAAGTACCCAGACTACTTCTTCCTG
>NW_020955194.1:726158-734963 GCF_003031625.1 Empidonax traillii | reverse complement strand
AAAAAAAAAAAAAAAAAAAAAAAAAAAACAAAAAAAAAAAAAAAAAAAAAAAAAAAAAAAAAAAAAAAAAAAAAAAAAAAAAAAAAAAACAAACCCAAACCTGGCCTTGCTGCTAAGTCATAATAATATTATCCGGAGACACATCCCGTGACAATATTTGTATTCCCATCTATACTTGCTGCTGCTTTGGAAAGTATTGCCACAGGTCCTGAATCTGTGCCCTTCACCACTTAAACATGTGAAAACAATTGCTGCAATGGCAACAGTGACATTTTCAAAACAATTATAAAAGAGTAAGGGTAAATGCCATTACAGCTTCTTCATAAAGCACTTTTGGTTTGGATTATTTTTTTTCTTCTCAAAATAAGCATCCCTAGGAGATAGAGTTTATAGGTCCTTGATTTCCAACAGCTGATTCCTCCAGCTGGAAGTGGATCTTCTGTTGGCCCAGAGCTGCGACCACCCTGGCAGGGCTGAACAGTGATGGGTCCCAGGCATAAATGTACCCAGCATTGTCCAATGAGGATGCCCTTTCCCTAAGATTTCTGGGGAGCAGAGCAGCGGGGGGAACAGTTTTTGGAGAGCAGGAGGAGTGAGTGCTTCAGAAAACACCACTGTCAAGCTCGCTTCTTCCAAATGGAAGTTACAAGAAGAAGAGCTGAAATGATCTTCTGATGCCCACCTCTTGTATGTGGCTTCAGTAGCTAGAGGAGACACACTGAAGTGAAGGACATGGAAACAATATTTGCCCCGTCCTGAAAGAGTTCAGAGCAACACTTCCCACCTTGCAGAAGAGTGTTCCCATGCTACAAACACACCCAACACACCCAGACCTGGAGTGCTTGTAGACTACCAAGGAAAACTAGTCCTTGGTTATTTTCATAGTGTTCTGACTCAGTGAGTTATCAGTGACTAATTATCTGTTAGACAGGAGAGAATATTATTTCTACATGTTCTGCAGAACTGACTCTTAGCTTAAAAATTAGATCACACCATACCAACAGCAAGGATGGTACCTCTGGTAGCAGCTTTTCAGAACATGACTCTGCCAGTGAAGAGGTCTCTGTCTTACTGGGTTAGAAACAGTCCATTAGCACAGCTTTCACATTGGTAAGTTAAATATGAAAGCAGAGAATGTAACTGGTTTTCCAATGTACTTCACATTTCTCCTTGTCTGGACTACACAAACTCTTGAAACTGTGACTGCCATGACTGCTTTTGTGGGCTGCTTTCAGGTCTAGTCTGATGAATCTTTATGTCCCAGAAGCTCTTTGCAAAGAATGGGTTTTTCCCCTCCTCTTTGTGGACCCCACCTAAGCTTACGCAAAAATTGAATCTTCCATCAGTTGTTACAAATTACAACACTGACAAGTCTGAGAAAGAGAAATCCCTCCATGAAGACACACAATAAGGACAACAGCAGCAGATGACACCTATAGGGCCTCTGCATAAACCCCAAGAGGAAGGAGTGTCTCTAATGACCAATTCTATCCTAATTTGGCCTCCCTATGATCCAGTCCCTCGTCTCCTCATCTGTGTGCCTGCTGGTACCTGCTGTGCTTTAGTTCATGAAGTGGGGATTTGTTCCCCAGTAGCAGCATTCACAGGGATGCTGAAAAGCTCACTACAACTTCTATAACCCACATTAATGTCTACCCATCTGCTCAGGATTTACAGAATCCTAGAATCACAGAATAGCCTGGGTGGGAAGGGACCTTCAAGATGATCGCATCCCTGCCATGGGCAGGGACACCTTCCACTAGACCAGGTTGCTCAGAGCCCCATCCAACCTGGTCTTGAACACTTCCAGGGATGGGGCAGCCACAGCTTCTCTGGGCAGCCTGTGCCAGAGCCTCACCACCCTCACAGGGAAGAATTTCTTCCTAATATCTAATTTAAACCTCCTCTCTGTCAGTTTGAAGTCCTGTCCCCTTGTCCTGTCACTCCATGCTCTTGTAAATAGTCTCTCTCCATCTCTCTTGTAGATTCCCTTCAGGTCCTGGAAGGCTGCAATCAGGTCACAATGAGGTCACCCCTCAGTCTTCTCTTCTCCAGGGTGAACAAACCCAATTCTCTCAGCCTCTCCTCACAGCAGAGGTGCTCTATTCCTCTAATCAGCTTGATGGCCGTCCCCTGAACACTGTGAAGGCCAAAGGAATTACTCATGGGGATTATTCAACCCAATGCAGCTTCCAGCATGGCCATCCCATTCAATCAGAACATTTCATTTCCAGTTTATTCCTCCTTGTAAGTCTAAAGAGACCCAAGATAAGACACCCACGCTATGCTACACGAGGGCACAGGCAACAGGCCTGGCAGCCTGCAGGGCTGAGTATCACTGAGAAGCCCAAATTCTCTTTCCTCCAAACAGAAGCAGAGCCTGAAAATTCAAGAGCTGTCACAATTGGAAATCCTGCCCCCCAAGCATATTTTAGCTTCTCAGTAACACAACGATGGCCTTTTCAAGCCTTAACACACAAAGAAGAGAAGCAAAAATTGTAGCTGTATAAGTTGAAAAATATCCTACGAAACAGCAAACTCACAAAAAAAGGGTATTTTTCATGTATTTCTGGGGCATTGCTATTATACCAGTGTCAATGAGCCCAGGCAAAAATATTTTACACAACCAGCTTTGCCAGCAGCTGGTCACCAAGACACTGCAACAAGGCTACTTTAATGAATCAAACCACTGGATCTCTCTTCACACACCAAAGCTGTAGGCAAGTCAGCATTACCAGATTCAGCTAAACCAATTATTTTTGGGGGGTAAAATTTCAATATTTGGGGTTTCCCACTTAATGACCTGGGATCAATGCTTTAACTTCCTCTATAACACAAAAATGTACATTTGAAAGGGATGTAACTTTGCACAGGATCAGATTACACGCCCTAAACACAGACTGTGGCTGATCCAGTACATGCTGCCCCATGAATCAGAGCTTTGAGAAACATCTTACAGAAATCAACATTTCTTGGGGGACTGTTTGTCCTACAATAGACCTTGAAAGGTTACAGAATACTAAAGCAACAATCTGGGTCTTTGCAAAATCACTAAGATTAAATTACCTTAAAAAAGCCATAAAAAAGATAACTAATTGTCCATGCAGGGGCAGAGTATCAGAGATCATCACCAAAATGTCAATATCTGACACTAACCAAGGAGTGGTTTTAGCATCCCATTCTGAAAAAAAAAACACAAACCCGTCCTACTGCTGTGCCAGTGGGGTCTCAGCAGCTTTCCACTTTCCCTGTCACTGCTTGTAGAACAGACTAGAAAAAAAAAATTAAAAAAAGGCAAAAAGGAGGAAGTCTGCTGATATTTTCATATCCGGTTACTGGACAAAATTTAAAGATGCTTGGATTAAAGGCAGCCTAAAACGACCCCAGAGTAAGCATTCAAGAGATTTCTATCAACTCCAAAAAGGAGCATTGTAAGGGCACAGTTCTACATTTAAGGAAGGAGGAGACAGATGAGTATTTCTAGAGTCCTCTGGAGGCTTATTTGTGGTTAAGTCTCTGCTGCAATGATCACCAACACATACAACATACATGAGACAGCAGAAGCAACAAGCTGAAGCGCTGATTTCACTCCTAAATTAAAATTCTCGGAGTGGGAGACTTCTGACGCCTCTCCCAGCAGCTCATGCAGCTCTATGAAAAGAACAGGATCTGCACCCCTCCCCCCCCTTTTTTTTAAATTTCTAAAACATTATCCCTACAGACAAAACGCAAATACAGAAACGTGGGGGAAGATTTGCTTTCTTACCACCACCACCACCACCGGGGACCACTTCTGGCACCTGGCAACACTCAGAGCAACAGGAGAATCCCCATCTCCTCCCTCCAGGCAAGTGCCACTGCTTATGTTTCAAGAGATTTGCTTTCTCATCTGCCTATAAGCAAAAAAGACATTCCCCGATGAATGAAGGTGAAAATATTTTGTTTAGAAGCAAGAACACAATGCGAACAACACCCAGCTGCAAACCTAGGTAATGAATTCTTTAACTCAAACATTTCTTACTAAAATTACATGTCTTTCTCTGCATTAAAAAAACAACAAACCCTACTTGATCCTTCTTCCCATGTATAATACCACACTCAGCTCCACAGGTACCAACTACCATTGCTTTCAGAGGGTCTAACTGGCTCATATCTTCGAAATTAAAAGCAAGTGTTCTCAATTTACATTAAGTGGTGAAATTGCAGCTTCTATTCAGAACAGAGCAAGGGCTTGCATACACAAGAACTAGCCTACTTTCCCCCAGCTTTACTAATCAGCATAACAAAAAGGTATTTCTTTTACCTACAAACCCTGTCTTGAGAGAAGTTACTGAAATTGAAGCAGAAGCAATTATCTGCCCTCCAAACACACACTTAATCCCTATATTTTATTAAGAGTGTTTTTTAAGATCCTGAAGCAATTAAGCTAATCATTATTTAATTTTAGATTGCTGAACTGGAGATTTACTTCAGACACAAGCTCACTTTCCACATAATTTAGTCTCAGTAATTAGAGATGTACTTTACCCAGAGGTGGCTTGTTTAAAGCGTGTTATCTAATTTCACAAGCCTTACACCATGAAAGTTTCATGCAGAAATCTTCAAACTTAGAGAGGAAACCCCCCAAAGAAACTCAGATTTACCAGACTGCAAACATGTTTTCCTTTAAAAAATAAAATTAAAAAAAAAAAAAAAGAAGAAAAAAATCTGCCCAACAAGTTCACGTATCACAAAACCTAACAAAAAAGCATTTCTACAACCTACCACTCCTTTAGCAAGTCATTACTCCTCTCACACAAACTGCTTCATTTATAACTTATTTTAACCAGGATGTAAAGTCTACAGGAAAATACAAATGCCTTACTAGGATGCCCAGCAGGCACCTGCCACGGGATATAAGCAGCGCTGAATCATCCAGACATTTACAGATTTCTGTGATAGTGTTATCAGAGGAACAGAAATAAGGACCAGACCTGTAGGCTCATACTGTACATACTGACCCTGGGTATCAAGCCATTGGAAAACTGACCAACTCCAACCTATTTCAGACAAATTTGTGTAAAAACATCGTTGAAAACAAACTCTGCTAGGAAATATCAGTTAGCCCTGGTTGCTCCTGCCCACCTGGCTCAGCTTTAGGTCTGTAGCCATTTAATGGCACAACTGTCTACCAGTCCACCTTGGCTGGCACGTTGTCCAAGGCCACTTTAACGTCAAAACACATTTGCTGGTTTTTGGAACAAAGGGTCTCATCTTCCACCACTGCCATTAAAGACAGGAAAACAGATGATGGGGGAAGCATTTCAAAAACACGCACTACTTCTTGCAACTTTTTGTCTTCAAAACTGTCCAGCAAAGCCAACACACGCAAGTGCTCAACACTCAATTAAAAGGCAACTGCATTTAGAACTCCATAAATGCAGAATAATCAGATTCATTTCAAGACTTTAGTGCCAGTACTTTTTTGAACCACTTGGACTTGCCACACATAAGAAAGGCTACAGAACTCATCAAGAGCACATAAGATTTCAGCAAAGACTGACAAAGCAGCATCGGGATTTGAAGCTACAAAGAGATCAGGACACAACAGGTTTGATGCAGGGACTTTACTCAAAATAAATGTAAGTAAGCCTCAGCTACCTGGATATTCAAAAAACATTATTTAATACTTTCTCATGTGGTATAACATTAAACACCTGAACTTGGAGACCAGCAGAGGAACTGGGACAGCAAAGATCCTGCCCAAATGAGATGGTGACAGACAGCATGGGAAGAAAAAAGCTGCAGACACCTTGGAGGTTACTAATGAAAACACAAAACCCCAACAATCGGTCTTTTGGTTCATTTTTAACTGATTAATGGCTGGCATACAAAACCCCTAATTATGTCAGATGATGATAAAGCTGGGAAGCAATTTGAACATGAAGGTGCACTGAGTTATTAATACAACATGCACCATGGCCACAAAGTCTGGAGCCACAGGATTAGGATGAAAGTCACTAATGTACAATGCACAATCACATATATAAAACAAACTAGCTCCAGCCAGACACTGGAGGGTGATTAGTATCTGGAGAAGAAGGGCCTGGATGCACCAGCCCACTTCAGCACAAAACGTCTGTGAGTCACCACTGCGATGCAGCTGCAAAAAACACTCGTGCAGCCCTGGGATGTATCCAGAGAAACGTGTCCAGCGGAGAGAGGAAGCACGGAAAAGTACACAGAGGCACTGCTAAAATCCCATCTGGAATACTGCATAAGAGAGAGGCTGCCCAATTCAAAAAGGAGGCATTAGAAACACAGGAGGCTGAAGGAGGATTTCCAGCACTGACATCACACACAGTGGAGAGAGGGATGGAGGGGCATTTACAGGGAATGCAATTGCTCCTTGTAAGACAGCAAAGATAATCATGAGAAAGGGAAATAAACCCTTTCAGACAAAAAAAAAGGCTCCTGATACCAGAGCAAACAGGTATCAACTGTCCAGGAGTGAGTTTAGGCTTGAACCTTTCAGAACAGCAAAGCTCTGGCAGAAGTTTTTGATTACAATAAACCTACAAGCTTAAGGAAGCCCCTGTTATGACACATTACCTGCTTTCTTCAGCTACAACCATTTTCTGTAGCTGTCTCATCTAAACATTCTTGGAAGGGTCTATAAAACTGTCACCAAGAGCAGCTGGTTCAGTTCTCAGCGCTGAGAACTTGGGGGGAAGGTCATGCTGTGAGTTATGGGGCTAGGGGGGGATTTATAGGGTGAATTATAAACAGTTACCGTAATATTCCTGCATGTCTAAAAGGTAAAAAAATATTGCTTAATTTAAAATAACGTTAGCCACTTTGTTTATATTAAAATCCTCACATGCAAGTATGGTAATAAAAGTGGGCACTAGGAAAGCTCAACCAGTCATGAACAGTATCTCATCCTACTTCCCAATATCCCATGAGGAGGATATCTCTAAAACTAATGCAACATAAGCCAAGTTGCTCCTTGGAATAACCACATTCCCTGGTCTTGAAACAGTTCTTGAAGTCTGCCTTCACAGGCTACCAAAGGGATCTTTGCCTTTTCTCTGCCTTGTACAACGTCTCTCGCGCAGACACTTTACTAAAACTGGTAAAATGAGGTCATAGTTACCAGAATGAAAGAGTGCAACTGGCAAGAGATTAATTTCTGGTTTGATACTGAAGCACAAGCAGCGTTATGCAAGAGAACAGGATCGGAGAGAAAGTTTTAGTCTGGTGCTGTTTATTGTCCTGCTGCCTGCACAAGAGGTACTTGAGCCCTAAAGAATGAGAGAGAAGCTCTTCCAATTTAGCATCTCATAGTGTATATATATATTATATATACTGTATATATAGAGTGAGCATATATATGTGTGCGTGTGTGTATATATATATATCTATATTTATATATATATATCTCCATGAATTGGGCACTGCAAGTTGTATCAAATTGCTTTTCTAATGTCTTCTAAGATGGAACAGATTTAGGCAGTACAGGGAGGATAGAGTCACATTGAAGTACACACATATTTTTTCCATTTCAAAAATGTCCCCCAATTAAATATAAATGTGTGTGCACTCAAACACATTTTCTCTCTTGCATAGTACTTTGCACTGAATTCAACATAACCTCCATGTTTCCATTAGCTACTCTGATACCACAGCTTTGAAAATATTCTCAGTGCTCCAACATTTAAGACATACAAGACTCCAAAGTGCACACATACAACTCTGTCTTCAGCACCATCTTGAAAGGAGAACATTTAATATCTTTTTATCTTCCCCACCCCTTCTTTCCTTTCTCTTTTTCTTAAATAATTTATTAAAATTAGTGAAAGCATTTTCTGGTCAGCTTTATTCCTCCCCATAGGAATTATCAGCATCTTTGAATCTTCTGAGTCTTTACTTGACCCACAGCTTGTTTTACTCTCTAAAGACCACCTTCCATATAATACCCTGATGTTGATGGAGGAATGTCAGGAAAATAAGAAAAGAGGAAAAAATAAAAAGCTTGATAATGTATTTTTAATCACAAATTACCTTCGGATAGTAAAACTGGTTTCGTGGCATGCTTCTCTCAATGTCTTACGGAATCATCCACCATTAACAGAATGGCTTCAAGAAATTTCTTCCTGCCACCATCCCACCACTGTGAACACCACAACTTAAGAAAGAGGGCCTCTACAAACTAATTGCTTCCCTAACAATAATTAGAAATTATTGACTTGCAAGTGCTTTCAGAAAAGGAAGACTTCACTCATAGTAGGAAAAACAGAGAGGATATCAATAAGTTATGACGGGTATACAATGAACAATCAGAAATGTTTTTGCCCCCCTCATAATCCACAACTGAACTGTGAACCTTCTTGTCATGGCTGTGAGTAGACTGAAAAGAAAACTGAAATTGTTAATGACATGGAAATGACAGAGCAAATACCAGTCATTGTGTTGACTGTAAATCCTTTTGTAAGACATCCACTATAAACCAGACTACTGACCTAGATGGACAAATGACAGACAAACCCTCTCCCTTTTCCAAGACAGAAATTACACCTCTGCAGCAAACAAAGCATTTAATTTTCCACAGCAATTTGCAACCAAATCCCTCAGTTGTAAGACAGGGAACAGATAAGTAAGAATGAAGGGGGTGAATGTATCTATGGCCTTATGACACCAGCGTTTTCTTTCCACTCATCACGAGTGAGCTGGAGCACCAGCAGCCCACCAGTTACACCTGTCCATAACCTTCTGTGGAGCCAGGGTTCTGATGGATAAACATCCTTGACCAGCTTCAGCTGTGGC